>NC_080540.1:194721066-195024122 GCF_028640845.1 Ahaetulla prasina
CAAGTTTCTGAACATTCTGTCATTTTTTAAAATTTCTGAATACTTTTGTATTCTGAATAAATACAAGAAATGTGGCTAATCTCCAAGTCAGTCTGAAATTGAAGCGTTTGATCAGTGATAAGGAATTGAAGAACTCTGCTAATAGGATTGTGTACATTGTACTTTTAAAAAAATTGTACAGCCTTATGTGTACAACTTTGGGTATGCGTATAGGCATTGGTTTATTGCCTTCTCACTTTTATGGATGATATGTGTTTTTTTCAATCTCAGGGCCTCTACCAGAGGTTGGGAGTTTGAGGGTTCTGTGCAGGATCTTAGCTGTTCCCAGCACTGCAGTTTTCTGGACAGAGAGCTCTTATGTTGTTCCTTGGATCTGTTGGAACCACTCTCCCAGCATAGGAAGTCACAGCCCCAAGTGCTCCTATCACTATGGGAACACTTTGACTTTCCACATCCTCTCTAGTTCCTCATTCAGGCCCTGACATTTTCTTCCACCTCTTTCCTTCTTAAGCCTGCTTGTTACCATTTACTGCATTCACCTTGTTTGTGCTATCCTTATTTCTTCTTCCCCAGGGTTGACCTTCTAGATCTTTCTTCTCCTGCTTATGAAATTATACACAGAAGATTCTGTGTAAAAGAAAAATTACCGTCGTGTAAACCTTTCTGCAGAACTTTCCTTTCAATGGGGGGGCATTGAACTTTCCTTTCAATGGGGGGGCATCTGCTCATCAAGCAGGGCCTGTGAGCCCAGGAAGACCTTCGCACAACCATATGTGCCCTTTCCTAGAGAGGAAAGCCCTTCAGATAGTCACTCACTTCTGGTCTCTTTGTGGCTTGACTACTGTAATGTGCTGTACTTGGATTTGCCCATGAATCCATGTTCCAGAATCCAGCAGCACAGGCAGTGATGGGCATGCCTCGGTATGCCCATGTAACACCCCTGCTTCATAAACTGCACTGATTGCCAGTTTGCTTCTGGGATGGAATTCAAGATGCTGGTTGTTATTTATAAAGCCCTACATGGCATGGGGCCTAATTACTTGAGGGGCCATCTATTTCTCATAGTAGCTGCCTGGCTGATTTGATCTGATGAGTTGGCATGCTGCAGGTTCTTTCAATTAAATGGGCCTATCTTTTGGAACCCTGGGAGCACATTTTCTTTATTGTGGCCTCTGCCCTCTGGAATAAAGTTCACCTTGATATCTGGTGGCTTCCACCCTCCTGGTGTTTCAAAGGGCCTTCAGAACCCGACCATTCACCTTTGGCAAGAGTGCTTGAAGCCCTTTCTGACTAGTACCTGGATGTTTTTCACTGTTGTCTGTTTTTGCCATCTTTTTCCTCCTTTATCTTTACTATTATATGGATTATCTCTGTAAACTGTCCCTAGTCACTGGGAGTCAGGCACATTAAACAAACGAACGAACAAAGAAACAAAGCTTACTTTAGTGAAGAGAGGACGGCGGAACTGGATGCCAACGTCTTGCTCTGATTCCATGTAGTAGAGGTTGAATGTCTCCTTGCAGCTCACCATTTCTCCTCTGAAACTCTTGCAGTCTCGAATGGTGAATTTCAGTTCCACAAAGATGCGAGAAGAGGCCTCCCCTCGGAAGATCCAGTTTGTGCGGAGCCAGTGGTCGGTGTCTCCTTCCGAGAGGACGCTGCAATCCTGGTACATATATACAGGAGTCCCATTGATCATCTGCTGCCCCTCACTCCACTGCGTATGAGAAGGAGAGAAGATTGAAGACATTGAACTGAGGTTCTCGACAGGCTATCAAAGAAGCATTGCAATGTTGTTGTTGGCATGGTAATGAGAATAGTAATAAAAACTATCCCAGGGGAATAAATAAGGGGATAAAAATGCCAAATCCAATCTAAACATCTGGCTCATTGTGTGACCTACCTTAATAATAAATTGGTATCCCATCCTTTGCCCACAGGGCAGATGGATGGGTGGATATCGGTAGATTTTTTTAAAAAAAACAAAACCAAATATGCATATGCTGGCACTCATGAAAAAACCTCTTCCAGTGTTTGTTCTCAACCTGCCTGTTATCTGAATCCGCCTACCTTCTTTTGCTCTCTTTTTCTCTGTCTCATCAAAACTTAGGCCGTAAATCTGGTTGTCTCATGCCTTTTTGCTCATGTTCATATTATTTTTTATTTCAATGACACATTACACAGCAGATCAGATTTCTCTTTTGTTTGCTTTTCTTTAAAGCAGCTGCAATGAAGGGCACCTATCTCTTTGATCAGCAAATGACTCTGGGGTGGGCCTGTTCAATCTTGTTCTGCCATTTTCTTGACCTAAAATGCCCCCCTGAAGTGACTGCGACAGGGATGTGGTTATTTCAATGTGCCTTCTACACTGTACTCTGTGCTTTTGCTCCTTCCTATCTCATGAAGGACCAATCCTATCTCCAATCTTCACAGAGGCACCACTAAAAAAATTTCCAGTTCTTAATGCTATTATTTATTCAATTTATATTCCATTTTCAAGGTGGCATATAGTGTCAGCATTCCAGAAAAAGACCCCCAACTCCAAGTAAAAACTCCGAAGCAAGCATCTTTCAAAGTTCTATTTACTAGGATAGGTAAACTGGCACATCTGGGAAAACCCGAAACTGAGAGGTCCGGGTTTTCCCTCAGTAAATCAAAAAACCCCAAACCATCCCCTCACTCCTCAATCAATCACATGCTCCAATCGCCATCCGTCCCATCTCGAGACAGTATTCCAACCATTCCTTCTCCAGATGCAGGATTGGCCTGACCTTGACCGACAGGAAGAATGTTATTATGTCTAAAGACAACCCCCCCTACTAAATCCCCCCTCCTACTTTCCCACACAGGAGAAAGTGGCAGCCGGAAGCTTCCGGCCTAATATGGCTTCCAAAGCTGACATATAGAGTGTTCCGTTCTCCCTCTTTTCCCCATAAGAACCCTGTCATATAGGTTAGACTGAGCGAGAGTGAGTGACTGGTTGATGTCCCTAGTCAATTTCCATTGCTTAGGATAGATTACATCTCAGGCCCCGTTTGTCATTCAAATCCACCACATCGCTCTGCCTCTCAAAGGGCCACCTGATAATTTAGTAGGGCTGAAGTTAATCTGAATCACTTCTCAAAAGTCAATTGCAAAACACAGAGGAGCATCCATCCATTGCAAATACCTCTCCAGTGCATGCCCACTCAAAAGTTAGCAAGGGCAGAGTTGAAAAAGCAGCTACTCTGCATGCCTATTCTAAAGGTAGTTTCGCCAGTTTCAGGACAATTTCGTCTCAGGGATAAGACTGCAGTCACCTTATGGAGAATTAAAGGATGAACTTGCCCCTTGAGTAACTCAGCAGGTTCCTCCAGCTTACAACTTTATGCAAAATCATTTATGGTACAATTCCTCCCCCTTCGTCAGAAGTGTGAATAAATTGTTATCCAGTCTCTCAGCAAACCCCACTCCTTATTAGCACAGATGATGTTACCTAGTTTGGGTAATGACACATCTGCAAGAAAACAACCAAGCTCAGAGTACACCAAGGACTCTTCAAATTGTTATCTGCAATTAGATATCAGCTTATTTAGATGGCAGTCCAAATGAGTTTTTAGTGAGGCTTATTCCCAGGGGATCCCAGAGAATAATCATTTTGCAGCCTTCTTCAGTATAATTAAACAATACATAAACAGAATTTGACAGCACAGATTGTTTCTGTATCTGTGCAGCAGTTTCTGGTGCTACACGAGATAGGGGAAGGAAGAACATACTTGTAATTTTTATCTCATGTTGTAGACTCTAGAATTTTCTTCCAAAGAAAGCTAAACTCATCGACAAATTTATTTACAGTACTTTGCTCCCAGATGTGGCTTAAGTGAATTCCTGCAGTCTTGGATAGGCCAAGTTTTAGAAGAGAAACAGAAGCAACACTTTCCTTTGGGGACCAGGTTTGCTCATTGGGTTTGCTCATTAGAAATTTGTCCTAATAAGGACAGTGACCTGGGGCTGAAGCAGTGTCTCAAAATAAAATGTTATAATTATTCAATTATATTAACAGACTACAAATTCTAGCCTTTTTTTCATCTCTCCTTCTTCAGTCCTCTTCTTTTTGATTTCTCTGATGCCTGTCGGCAATGCAGGAATTCTATATTTTTGACTTTCAGGATCCTGCTTAAACTGATTTTTGCTTGGTTCTCTAGCCATACCTAGGCAAGTCGGAGTTGCATAAAATGAAGTGATAGCGATAACTGCAGTAAAAAATGCTCCTTCAGTGTATAAAGTGCTTTTAATTTGAGGCCATTTCATGCACATGCACATTAGATATGCATGTATGCACACCTATCTACCTTTAACAGCTCTTCTATAGACCCAGATATAACACCCAGATATAAGAAGGATATTCCATAGACATCACTGGCTGTTCATAAAGCAAAAAGTCCATAAAAAGTAGCCCCCCCCCTTCCCTAATCAAACAAGTCAATTTAGCCCTGTATTGAGGCTACACCACTTTACATGACACTCTGTAGTCTTTATATAAATGCATGTCAGGGTGAAATAGGCTTAAACCTTGCTTTCTAGCATATCCAGTTTTATGGAGATTGTTCTATTGTATTACTGTGAGCCCCCTTACAGATTCAGATACAAATTGTATGTTTAGTGAGCTCTAAAATGCAGTTGGATGTTATGATCGTAACAGTAAAACTATTATGTGGAACATCTATCAGCACAGGAATTCTAAAGAATTATTCTGTGGATAGCATCAAACAAAACTATTTCATCTAAAATGCTTCTGTACAACCTGGAACTATGACCCTGGGAGAATCTACAGGAGCAAAATCTTTTTTCCCCCCTATACCTCACATGTTAGTTTGGGCAGGATTCAAAAGTAATTTGAAAATATTGCTTTGGACCTGGGAAGAGTGTGATTGCTCACTACTACTCATTAAAGCAGACCATCATTTAACATGCATTTCCATGAGCCTTCCAAATCAGTTTCAAAGGGGAAGTAGCCATACTCTATATCAGGGCTGTCAAACTCACGGCCCATAGGCCAGATGCATCACGCACTGGCCATGCCTACACCCAGTTTAGCGAAGGGGAAAAAAGTCCCGATAATTCACATGATGCTGCCGTGATACCGCGAGTTTGACACACACACACACACACCCGCTTTATATGATCTATGACCATTTAAACTAAGCTAAGCTCTTGTCAACAGCATACAAAATAATATATCTTCCCTTTTTGATACACAGGATTGCTAATCACGCACTGGCCATGCCTACACCCAGTTTAGCAAAGGGGGAAAAAGTCCCGATAATTCACATGATGCTGCCGTGATACCGCAAGTTTGACACCCCCCCCGCTTTATATTATCTATGACCATTTAAACTAAGCTAAGCTCTTGTCAACAGCATACAAAATAATATATCTTCCCCTTTTGATACACAGGATTGCTAATCATCCAGCCTGCCCTGTGGGAATCAGTAAGCTCAAAATAATCAGTTTTCCCTTAACCTAGTCAATCACAAGTTCTTGAACAAAGTTCAGAAAATGTAAGTTCATATCAGGATATGCAAAAGAGTATGTGCTAGGTCTGTGTGTCTCCAAATGTGTGGATATACAGTATGTATATGAGTGAGACGCAGCAAAAAGAAAAATCATTCTTAAAGTACAATGTACAAATACAAAGAAATATGCAATATACTATTAAATAAACAAAGCAATTTTCTAGAGGCCTTTGCCCTCCTGAGACCAATAGTATTGTTAAATAAATAAAACAAAGCAAATAAATACACACAGAAATAACTGTCTTTTTCTTATTACTTGTTAGTGTATCTGGGTATTAAAGGGACATATTGATTAGTATTTAAAGTACAGTTATTAAATCAATGGATTAAGGTTAACTTAGTACTGTAATTCTTTCTTGGGGAGGGGTGGCGTAGACAGGTTGTTATTGCTAATGGCAGCCGCCTATGTGGGAGAAAAATGTTTTTTAAATGCCACAGTAGGAGGAAAAGGCACTGTAATAATATTACAACAGATTTATTTCCTGGATACTAACTTATGAAAATTGGCTTTCATTAGAGACAGACAAGGGTGTTTTTTTCTCTTCTTTTAAATCAAATTAGAATTCCTAGGCCATTATCCTTGACAGAATGAGGAAACAGGATTCTGGGGCTTATTGACATTGTAAAATTATATTGGATGTTATAAAACAATCATGGTATCTTTAAGGCATCTTAGTAATTGTAGATAAAGATATTTCTGTTAAACACCACTGGATACTTTCAAATGAATAAAATAGAAATATATGTCTGATATATATTTTATTGTAATAATGCCTCCATACAAGGCAACCTGCCATATTAAAAGCTTGTATTCTTTGAAAGATTCTCAAATCTTCTTTGTCTCTTCCCTCCCCAATGACTTAGATTTTTGACTCCCTCAGAATGTTCCTCCCCTTCCCACCCCTCCACTTGTACATTGCCTATCAAAAAGTTGGTCATTTTGATTTGGGTTTCAAATATTTTTTTTAAAATACAATGTTGTTTTGAAAAAACCAGGTAGTTTTAAAAGGTCATCTACATGCAGGGACAGAAATTACTTTATTCTGGTTGGCGTATTTGTGTGTGCGCATGTCCTTGTGCGCATGAAGTTTGGTCCTACTTGCTATGAAGAATAAGAAATAAATTGTGTGGATTGACCACAGTTAGTTTCAGGCACTACAAACTGTGACTTTCCTTCTTCATTGACCCTGAAATGGGTCTTTGAGAGAGAAGATACTGCTTTCTCTGGAGGACCCAAAAACAAATTTTAGGTTTCATAGTTCGTTGTTTTCATTTATGTTTTATGGCTTGTTCTTTTTTTAAACTTTTTAACTTCGGTTTAAATGGTTTTTGTTGTTTGGCTATTTCCTTGTGTGTGTTTTAGGTTTTTTTTGTTATTTTTCACTGAGAGAGCCACTCAGTAACACAAACGTGCGATGAGAGGCTATGCAGCATAAATGGAACAAATAAATACGCAAATACAGTGATAACTAATATGGCTGCAAAGTTATAGTCAGCAGATCAAGGGAACTGGTTTGACTGGAGTCATAACAAGCATGGAGACTGGAAGGTTTGTTATTCCTCTGAATCCAAAACTCTCCGGTAAACTTTATCCTAGAGAAAAACCTTTCATGCTTCCATAGCTTAGGGAAATAGCATCAGATTGATTAATGCCAGGATGCCCAACAAGAGAAGGTTGATAATCTGGCAGCAGAGCATACCTTTTCCATGTAGATGGTGCCAGATTAAATTCCTGACATTTCCAAATAGAATATTTTAGCAAGGAGGCAGGTAAATATTTTCGCTAGACGTCCTGCCTTTACAAAGTGCAAGGTTAAGTAAGAAATGTTTGTAGAAAAGAAAAACGTAAAGTCCAATTTATTTAAAGTACTCTTTATTATTGAACACCTATCAGCAGAATCTATTCAAAGGTCAGGGAACACAAAACAGTCAAGAAAATTAAAATTATAAGTAAAAAATACTGGGAATATGTAATATGTATTTTCTGGGAAATAAAATACAACAGACATTGGATAGGTACTAAATAACATAATTCCACAAAGAAGGTGATACATGTAAAAGAGAGGTGGGGATTTGATTGTGCAACTGCTTCTGTCAACTTCTGCTTCTGCTTCTTGACATTTTGACCCTCATCCTCCCCAACTCAATATCCTTTGTCTGGTAATGTCTGGTCTTAAATGATCACATCCTAGGTATGCAATCGCCTCTATCAGCCTAACACGTTATAGAAATCACTTTAGCATAGTTCTCACTTTTTGTACTACACATGAAGTATTTAGAATATTATAACTGGCAGTTGATCATATTCTTTTTTAAAATTACTTTAGCAAGGAGCACTGTGTGAATACTTCCACATTGCTGTTTCTATTACAACAATACATTCCAAAGCTCTTTGAAGACAGCTCTGCAATCATCTTCTCTTCCATCTTCTACAAACCGACACAATACCTGCAAGCTACAGCTGATCTAGAATGCAGCAACACAGGTATTTAGGGGTCCATCTTGGTTACAGCTATGTAACATTGGTAGTTTCAAGTCACACTAATTGCCAGTGGGCTTCTGCGTACTGATTCTCACCTTTAAAGCCCTTTATGGTACAGGACCTGGTTATTTGTGGGATCATTTGTCACTGATAATCTCTTCCCCTCCTGTAAGATCAGACAAGATTGTCACGCTCTGGGTTCCATCGTTTTAATAAGGCCATCTTCTGGGAAACAAAAGACGTGCCTTTTTTGATGAGCACCCGCCTTATGGAATAGCATTCCCTCTGAGATCTGGCAGGTCTTGGACCTGTCTGCCTTTCATAAAAAAACTTTGAAGGTCTGTCTGTCCCCTCAGGCATTCCGGATTATTGTTTTGATTACTGAATTGCCTTTGGCGGAATTGGTTTTATGTTCCATTATCTTTTTTGATGTGTACATTTCACTGTGTTGTTGCTTTAATTGGGCGCTGCCCTGAGTAGTTCCTAAGACGATGCCAGTATAAATGGACCTGAGAAATACTCAGAAGTCATGAAGACTGTTCTATACAGGTAGTCCTCAACTTATAATCATTCCTTTAGTGACCGTTCAAAGTTACAACAGCACTGAAAAAAGTGTCTTATGACCACTTTTCACACTTACGACCATTGCAGCATCCCATGGTCACGTGATCAAAATTCAGATGCTTGGCAACTGGTTCATATTTATGACGGCTGCAGTGTCCTGGGATCATGTGATCACGTTTTGTGACCTTCGAACAAGCAAAGTCAATAGGGGAACCAGATTCATTAAGAACCGTGTAATTCATTTAACAACTGCAATGATTCACTTAACAACTGTGCAAGAAAAGTCATAAAATGGGGCAAAATTACCTTAACAACTGTCTCAGCAACATAAATTTTGAGGTCAGTTGTGATCATAAGTCGAGGATTATCTTTACTGAGCTATCACAGGTCATGGAGAAACCCAAATCCCCTCATCCAGCCATTTCTCACAAAAAGGGGAAGGTGTCATTCTCCATGTCTTTATTTTAAGTTGTGTGCACAGGCCTGGTTCTAGGCAAAGCCTTTAAGCACTTCCTGGGTTCAAATCCATCAAGCTACCTTCCCCTTTGAAAGACCTGCTAGGGCAGCTGAAACCCCAAAGCCGAGAGTTGGGTGAGGCAAATATTCCTTTAGTCAAGTGCTAAACCTCCCACAAGCTTCACAGAACTGCAAGAGGCCAAAGAAAGTAGGTTTTACTGAGGTTTGAATTTTACAACTGCAAAGCCAGAAAGAAATCCACTCCCTGAGTGGACGCTGCTGTTATTGTGGGATCATGAAGACTCTGGTCTTTATGATCCCACAATATGAAAGATGAGAGAAGTTCCCTGTTTTTTCCCAATTGTTTTTATGACACTTATGGAGGAGTGGGAGGATTTAGTTTCCATTCAGCCATTCTGCAAAACAGAGAAACCTGGGCTTACAGCAAAGCAAAGTGCTCCGATTAGAAATTCCCCTAATGATAGTTTTCCATGATCATTCTTCATCTGTAGTGCGAAAGAGCATTGGAAACATCCTGAAAAGGCATTATTTTCATGAGGTTAAGAAAGTCAGAGTCTGAGGTGGAGGAAAGGGAAACAGACCTCAGTAACAAGTAACCCAAATTCTCTGCAATTCACTTAAGTTTCTTGATAGAAAAAGAGATAAAGGTTTCCCCTGCCCAGTCGTATCTGAATCTAGGACATGGTGCTCATCTCTGTTACTTAGCCAAGGGAGCCAGCATTGTCTGATGATGCTTCTGTGGTTATGTATAGTCAGCATGACTATACATCAAATTGCATGGAACGCTATTACCTTCTCATCAAAGTGGTACCTATTTATCTACTCACATTTGCATGCTTTCGAACTGCTAGGTTGGCAAGAGCTGTGGCAGGAAAGGAAACTCACTCCATCCTACGGTGCTTGAGTCTCAAACTGCCAACCTTCCAATTGACAGTCCAATGTTTTAATTAGTAACTAAATGATAAGAAAACGCAGATCTCTATTCTCCAGATTTATAAAGTTCCAGAAGATGCAAATATCCACTGGAAGTAAAATTTAGTAGCAAATAATCCAAAAAGTCTCTGATGATATAAATAGAAAATACTGGACAAAATGTGTTTTGTAGCAACTTCTGCTACAACAAGCACAACTGTACACATCCGTAGATAAACAGATACCACATCTATCTAGATTTGTCTTTGGCTCTTTCTCTTTTCAAGATTGTAGATGGCCAATTTTATTTATTTATTTATTTATTTATTTAATCATATTTATCTATGATATGATTTATAATTTTGATCCATTTTTCTTTCTCTTTCCCTAAATAGTGACTTACCCACTAAACATGACCTACCCACTAATATTGGGGCGGGGTGATCAACTAATGATTTAAGCAAGACAAAGTCAAAGGGGACAATTTATTCTAGAATTGTCCATTCATAAATGGAAGAATTTTGAGGAACATGGATTCAAACAGTCTCCATGCTGACTCTCAGATGTCTGAAAAACCTCTGAACCGAGACAGACTGCAAAAAAATGTACTTTTAACTTCATGTATCAGAGACATGAAAGTTTTACCATGGAGGAGCGGTTCAGAGTGTGAGCTGTGGGTGGTTTTCTTCTAATTTCTGGTCTAAATCTCCCTCATCCCTTTATCTGCAATAAAAGAATAATGAAACCCACTTATAGAACTCTGGCAAGCATTTCCGAGATGCAGATCAGGATGTGAAAGGCTTTAAACATGCTAAATGCTGTATAAACATAATAATACTTTTACATAATTAAAAACAGAGCTGCTATTTTAGGTGCAGGGATAATTGGGTTACAAGATTTAATCAGTTTAATTGGCAGATTAATCAACTGAATACTTGGTTAGTGAGTGAGAACTCATTTATGTCGGGGGAGGACACGTTGATTAGTGGCCCTTCACATTTGGCATGTATTTTTTTGAAAGTATTAAGATGGCCCTCTGAATGTTACTTACGGAGTAAGATCTCTGGGATGTGTAGTTTGGCAAGTTTTGGAGACTCAAGATGTAATCCTGATCTAGAGTCTGCTAGAGTCTTAGCATTTCAAATATTAAGGTAGCCTTTAGTTTTCATAATTAACTCTTGGTCATTCAACTATCTTGTCTCACATTTATTTTGGTATCTTGAAAGATATTGAGATGTTGCTAAATGAGTACTTTAAAATGCTCTGATTATTTACAGTGGAGGTTAGCAGCAGGTGGCACTCCCTGTTAACCTTCTAAGGGTTAGAAGCTAGATTGGGTTAGGTCAGATGAGTAATTGGATAGGAACCATTAGGAATAGTGGGGCTCTGAGCAGGACTGAAAGTAAAAAAAAAATCCTTCAAAATGCAAGGCCAAACCATTTCTATACCATGGCCAAGAAATTGCATGGTTGTTATGTAGTCACCAAGAGTGGCTCACTGGCTAAGACACTGAGTTTATTGATAAAAAAAAAATTGGCAGTTCGGCGGTTTGAAACCCTACCGCCGCGTAATGGAGTGAGCTCCTGTTACTTGTTCCAGCTTCTGCTGACTTAGCAGTTTGAAAACATGCTTGCAAGTAGAAAAATAGGGACCACCATTGGTGGGAAGGTAACAGTGTTCTGTGCGCCTTTGGCATTTCGTCATGCCAGTCACATGACCATGGAGACATCTTCGGACAGCGCTGGCTCTTCGGCTTTGAAACAGAGATAAGCACTGCCCCCTAGAATCGGGAACAACTAGCACATATGTGCAAGGGGAACCTTTATCTTTACCTTTATGTAGTCACCAGAAGTTTGAGTTGACTCGAAGTAGGTTCATCTTTTTCACAGTCCACAGAGGAATTTTTTTTTTAATGGCACATTATGGGTATGTATGCAAACATATACTTATACTTGAAGTCAGCATAATACCCATCTCTATCAATGGCACTAGGAAGTCAAAAATACAACCACACAGAAAATATTGCCCCACGATGTAAGAGGCAGATTGGTGTAGCAATTAGGGTTTTGGATTAGAAGAGAAGGCCCAGATTAAAGTTTACTCTCAGCCACAAAGCTCACTAAGTGGCCCACCCTGTTTTGTTTTGGTGGATAAAAACTGAAGGAGGAAGTGTTAACATACTACCATGAGGCCCTGGAAGAAGGCAGAGTTATAAATGGAAACATGAAATGAAAATATCATTAGCTGCATTAACTAGTATTCAATTTATGTATTCATTTGATTTAGATCCTACCTTTATTTATACATATTTATTACACAACTCAAGGTGGCAAATACAGTGCTCTATTAATTGGCATGGGAATAGTTAACAGGTGTGGTCATTTGCTTTCTTTCTGTTTTGAAGCAATTAGGTGCTACTTGAATGTACAAATTGTCTTATTTCCACCATTTTTTAAATGTATAATTAACTTGAAGAAACTAAGCACTTCAAAATCTTCAGTTTCTTTCAATCAATTTCAGTAACATAAGAGGTATATAGTTACAGCACAGGATTATCATCACGAGAAGAATTGCACAAGGGCTATATTTGCTGTTATTGACCTGGTGAAGAAAAAATGGGGTATATATCTAACAAAGAAAGGATGATGATGGATGAATCAAATGATCTTAGACTTGTTTATAGATGTTTATTGCAAGTCTCAAAGTAATTGACTGCAGCTGGTACTTCTCATTAGAGTTTAAAAATTCCATCTTGTAAATGGCACAAGTCCAACCAAAACTACTGTTGGATCACATCAATTACATGAATTCATGAGATGGCAACTCCTAACTTGGCTGGGGAAATGGATGATATGGCATGAAACCACCTTAGAGGAGGAATGTTGAAGTAGCCACCTCACCAAATGTTAATTAGTTCTCTGAGTTTGCTATGAAACTTGGGTAAGATGTTAGAGTAAGAAGCCTGCTGAATTGCATTGCAGAACTTGCTGATTTGGTCTCCTAACTTTAATACTGTGGGTGAGGTTTGTTTTGTTTATTTGAAGGACCAGCCTTTCCAGCTTTCCAAGAGTACAAAGAATCATAGCAGCCAATCCTGCTGTGCTGTCAACGCTTAGAGCAGTTAAACTGAATAACAATTACATGGTCTGAAAACATTCTAGGTTATTAAACTTGCATCTTAATGTGATGACAAACTAATCAGTCTCACTACTCAATTCAGACCATAGCTCTTAGCCTATTCCCTGGACACATCCTGTCTATAGTGCTGATGTGGTTTCTGCTCATCTGGTGGAGCCAGGTTTTCTGCTTCAGTTGGTTCACATCTCCTTTGGTGGGATTTCCCTACCAGATAGAAAGCTGCATTTTCTGGAGATGGATAGATGGATGGATGGATGGATTCCAAGTGCACATTATTTCGATACTGCTAAGAATTTGTGAAGCAATTAGCTATAAAGTTTGCTAAATGCTCTTGGACCAATCCTTTTCTCTCATCCTTATATAAACCATGTCCAAACTTGCATCTTTTAGATTTGCAGTTAACCAAAGTACAAACATGCCCTGCAACTTTTCTTTCCTATCCTATGATGTTGCCTTCATGTCATCACCAACTCATGAATGAGACAGCCTTAAGTGATCCTTACCTGCACTAAAGATGTTCAAGCAGTGGCTTCCCCCTTCTTTTGATATTATTCAAAAGAATCTGTCACCCATTATCTCAGAAGGGTGCCAGGCGACATCAAAGACCAGATAAGAATCAGCACTGGGGGCTTCAAACTTCATGCTTGTACAGTATTCTGCTGATGTTAGCTAGGTGATTGTGAAGAAAGGCCCATAGTGAGTTGTTGAAACAGTAAAGTAGACTGGAAGTACTGTATAGCATGAATGCACATGTAATAAATAAACAATGATCAGGCTCCAGCCTGAAACAGATCTTGAGCAAAAGCATAAGAAAAGATATTTCCCAAAGTGCTTAGAGAGCCATCATCAGTTACAGTAGCTGGGACTGGGTCAGTTGTACAAATGATCTGACTCATTCAAAATTGCTTCACAGGATGAAAATGAAACACTCCCATTAATACTTACAACGACGCATTATGTAAAAATACTGGGAACCACCTTGAAGAACCAAATCAACATTTATAGCAACATTGTATATGGAACCTTTGTTTCAGATTATTGAATTAATAAAGAAAAGTTCCAAATGCTGACATGGAATTTGATAGTGAAAGAAAAGCAGTACCTACATGTCTCAATGGAGTTCAACATCACTGGAAAAGAGACTAAATATATAAGAAAGGACCTGATGAAAATAAGATTTATTTACTAACATTTATTGAGCTGGAAAGCATAAGAGCAGGCGGTATATTTCTATATGACTAGGAAGAACTGCAGCAGTTAAAATGAAGATGCCACCAGGACTTGATTTTCTTTTTCAAATGAGTCTAATATGTGTTGAAAATAAAATATTAAGCGATTGGCATAAATAAGTACAGAACTACTTATGGTCCAAAAAGCTTGAAACTTTTAAATTGTATTACCATACTTAGTTGCTTAACATACTGTATATCTCAGAATAAACTGTATTTCTTTTGGCCCATCTGCTTCAAGGGAAGGGACAGGACTTTCAGACGCCTGCCCAAATATCTTTGCGTGTTTTTTTTAAAAAAGAAATAAATAATGTAATAAAAGTTTGCATAATAAGAAGACTTCTGTTGGGATGTCTAGAATAAATACAGCAAAATATTAAGTTCAATATTGAAATTAGTTCAGTGGAAAGTTAATAACTGGTTTTGATTGCAATGTTTAAATAGCAATAATATTTAGAATAGAATAGAATAGAATAGAATTTTTATTGGCCAAGTGTGATTGGACACACAAGGAATTTGTCTTGGTGCATATGCTCTCAGTGTACATAAAAGAAAAGATACGTTCATCAAGGTACAACATTTACAACACAATTGATGGTCAATATATCAATATAAATCATAAGGATTGCCAGCAACAAGTTATAGTCATACTGTCATAAGTGGAAAGAGATTGGTGATGGGAACTATGAAACGATTAATAGTAGTGCAGATTCAGTAAATAGTCTGACAGTGTTGAGGGAATTATTTGTTTAGCAGAGTGAGGGCCTTCGGGAAAAAACTGTTCTTGTGTCTAGTTGAATTTATTTGATTCATATTGATTTACAGCATATAGCTTTATTTGATTCATATTGATTTACAGCATATAGCTACCCATCTCTCAATAGTGACTCTGGATAACATTAATAATTTTAAAGATGAAGATAAAATCTTTTTTGGAACATTTATTTCACAATGGTCCAGTTTACCTGCTTGGTTTCAATATCTTCAAATTAGTAGTACTGCACTACAAGAATTATAGAAACCAGGAAGACTATTGTGAAACTTGACTACATTTAAAAATCTTGCAACAGACAATATGGAACCTTTTAAGGCTTCATTTATAATTTTATGGTAAAGTTTAACTTGGAATCCAAACAAGTCAAAATTCGCACAATTAAATGGATGCAGAATTTGAATGCAGTAACAGAGACACAACAGTGGGAATGTGAATATTATACTTAGAGAAAATTGAGATATATGTTTTATCATAGATATTTCAATCCAGTTTTGATAATTAAAATAGAAAAGTCTTTTTAAAAAACAGTTGGAAATACAATGAGCAGGTTGTATCATTTTTCACATTTGGTAGTAATGCTCTAAAATTCTGGAAAATTATTCCTACTAGAAGGAAATTGATTTTAAAAGTTATTTCAACCTGCAATATTCACACTCAATTTTACTGAATCAGATATTCTGAGTATATTGAATTAGTTTTATACATGCTAACTACTGCGAGGACATTATGTATACATTTCTTATTGGAAAGGATGTCTGATTGCCTCTTGGAAGAATTAAATTTCTTATAGGAAAAAGCATTGGTGCCCAGTTCCAGATACTAGTTAGGAAAATATGAATGATGATAGTGATGAGGGTGGTGGGGGTATTGATGATGATGTTTTATTTGGCAGAAAATGGGCCAGATTGAAACAGTAACATTCTTCTACTGAAGGCCTGAGGAGACTATGTTCTGACATGTTCTGACTCTTTCCATAATAATGTTGGCCCTATATGCAGAACCTTGAAGATATCCTCTTCCAACTTCACATACATATATTCCACCTAGAGTCAGAGGCCACGCAAATTAAAGTACTCCTGCATTTGATCAGAGACAAGTAGCTGTCAACTTTCTTTTCTGTTTCTTTGACAAAAACCCTTGGCAGAAAATTTGCTAATAATGTCCTGGGGGGGAACAAGGCTCCACAATGCCTTGCTTTCCTTGAAATGCTAATGGTCTGAGGAAACTGTGAATCAATGGGCAGGAAGTCTTTCATCCCCTCATTCATTGCCTCCTGATTCTCCCCTTCAATTGTCCCCTTGCACTCTTTTAAAAACTGTTTCCCCCCCAGCTGAGCTCAGAGACTGTTAAGTTTTGCAGAAGTGAAAAGAGAGGGAAGCTCTCTGAGAAGAAGTGCTAAGGTCATATGCTCTGTCCCATTTACAGTGACTTTCCTATGAACCACCCCTTGCCCCATAATGTTCTCTTAGCGAATATGGATTTGGAAATCTCTTTTTGCTAACTAATCCATAAACTTCAAAGAACTTTGAACAGATTTTTCAAGGAAAAGGAAAGGAATGGGTTACTAGTATAACAAGCTGTATGGATAATCAGAAAAGACAGAAATTTGAAAAATATGCTTTTGTGAAGGGCATCTGAAATAGTCATTGGTGAACGTGTGATTCTAGGAATTACATCCCCCCCTCACCCCCGTATGTGTAAGTGAATTTATGTAGGCTGAAGGAAGCTGGTCTGTCTTCTAGGATCCTTCTTCCTTAATTTAGAATGGAAGATCATATGTGCAGTTTCTCACTAATGTATCAAGACACTCACTGTGGCACATTATTAAAAAATGCAGTTCTGTCTGCCTGCATTCTTTTTTGATTGTAAGTTCCTTGGAGATAGGTACATCTCTCTTTCTCTCCCTCTTCATCTTATTATTTTTTATACAATTCCTTACATTTCAGCAATGCCTACAGCAGCATGGTATGGTTGGAATAACTAATAAATTATTCTCTACTAACTGCCAGCTGCTGTAAGCCCTGTGCTCCTCATCAACATCTCCCAAAGCTTGTCCAGGCAATTGTTCCTTGCAAAAATGAACCAGGGGACCAAATATTTGCATCTAAATGTGACAAGCTGGGAGCAAGTTTTCTCATGCAGGCATGCATGTGCCCTCCCCCCTCCACTTGAAACTGCCAATCAGCCAATTACTTCTGTATGATCAGTTCACACCAGGAGGGTCCTAAATTAAAGGCTTGCTGAGATGTTTGGTAGCCTGCCCAACAGAATTGCTCTGAAAGACTGTTAATCGTTAATGGCTGAATAAGATGAAGGAAAGAAACAGAAGAGAAAGTAGTGATTAAACCTGCATGCATAGCAGGAATGTTATTAGGGGAGTTACTTAAGGAGACTGGATCTTAGTCCACGATCTTTGCTATGCAAAGGTGGCTATATTGGATCACCTTAGATTATCCACTGTAGTGTTGCTTCATGATGGTATATACACCCCAGATGTCATTCCCCTTGTCCCACGTTGTCACCCTCTGTGACAGGGCCAAATGTTGTGATCATCACCTAGCCACTTGCTCACCAGACTAGATATTAGATTCTTGAACACTCCTACATATTTTTTTTACATATTTTACTGAACTGTGGCTTTGGTCACTATATATGTTTGAACTACATCCATAGAAGAATATGGAAGATTTCAGCAAAATATATGCAGACTTTCTTCCTTCACTGATAATTGCTTGGAATAAGTTTGTAATAAGATTAAGAATAAGATTGTGTGTCCAATCACACTTGGCCAATAAAAAATTCTATTCTATTCTATTCTATTCTAAGGCTGTGCCTTATGCTTCTCCTCTGTGAATCTTGTTTTCACTATATAGATCGCTAATCATATTACGCTTAATATAGAATTAAGACCTGTGGGACGCAGGAATATATTCCAGTATTCACTCACTGGCTGGTAAATCCATTGTAAAAGTGTATATGTGTGGACCCCCTACCCACAGTTTTCTCTCACAGTATTTGCAAAACAGTAATTGGAAATATATGTTTAACCAGCAGGGGGACACAAGCAATGTCAGAAAACTCAATGCAAAGGAATAATCATGTTAGGGTCCCTTCCCACTATAATAAATACATTAGAGTATAACAAAGGCTCTCTGTTTTTTCCTATCTCAAGAAGTTGAAATCTCCTCAGACTTAACTGGGGATGTGAGAATAATTTGTTTAGCTTACTGCAGATTTAGCTAATTTGCACTTCCTGTACAGTATATGAACCAACTTGCATATATGTGCAGCTACCTTCAATTTTCCAAAACCTGCGATCAACTTTGTAATTGTTATTGTTATTATTCAATATTTATTCTGCCTTTTAAAAGCATATTTGAACAACTCAAAGCAATGAATATATCTAATTCTGTACTCCTGCCTCCTATTTTCTCCACAACCACCACCATGTGAGATGGGTTGGGATGAGTCAAAAGTTTGTACAAAAATACATACTATGGTAGCAGATTTCCCCAAATCTGTATATCATATAGAGAAGTGAAAACAAAATATGCCAGGAACAATCACTTGCAAAGTTATCTATGTTCAAAATAAACAAGAAAACTCATATAAATTTTTACATAAACAAAGCAACAAACTAGATAGAATAAATTGACTGGAGAAAAGAACCAGAAAGATGAGTAACATTGAATTTGAAAAATTAGCCCTTTTCAAATCTAAAGCTTCCTTCCATCACAATAATAAAGGCAGGTTATAAATAAATACATACATAAACAGACTTTTTCATTTTTTTCATTTTCATTTATTTATATCCCATTTTTCTTATTTTCATAAATAATGCAAGGCAGCGAACATATCCAACAGACTGTCCTCCTATTTTCCCCTCAAGAACTTGGCGAGAATATGAAAAGAGAAGTAAAAAACCTAAATTTATCAATATTGTTAATAGTTATGTATATTAGTGAGGCTGTAATCGCACAATTGTGACACCACTCTCTCTCTGTCTCTCTCTCTCTCACACACATGCACACACACGTTTGCTCGAATATCATAATTATATATTTTCTTGCACTGAACCATTTTCTGTTTTAATTCTTTCTTGTGCTCTTCCTGGTGCCTGAAGCTTCCTGATAATCTCAAAAACGCGAGGTGATTAATGGACTAAGACCTTCCTTTGCAGAAGCCATGCTAATTCTTCTTCAGAAGACTTACCCTTCTACATGCTTAACATTTTATCTTTAATAATCACCATCTTGTACTTGCTTCGACAGCACATATAATAGCTTGGAACAATACAGGGAAGTTAAACATCATATCTTTGACAATGCTTCTTACCATTTATATAGAACAGATATTACAGTATAGGTAGTCCTCAACCTACAATTGGTCGAAGTTACAATAGACTCCCCCTCCCTAAAGATACTTTTACCCCATATGAAGTTCCAACAGCTGCTTTTCTTCCTGCAGTCATCTGGCCATACTATGGACATCTGGCAACCAGCCCACATTTACAGTCATTTGCAATGTCCCTCGGTCATGAGACTGTGATTTCTGACCTTTTCGTGTGTGCGAGAAACGGGTGTTTACTTCTAGCTTAATCAAAATGTTTACTCAACGACTACCGCATAAAGGTTGTAAAATCAGTCACAGTCACATGATGACCTGCTTAATGACTGTCATGACTTACAACTGTAATTGCAAGCTCAATTATAGTCGTAAGTTGACTACCTGTAAACTAGCTTGCAAAACAGCAATATTAGGCACCAATGTTTAAAAGACAGCATTATTGGAACGGCAGAAGTCAAATATTTCTCGGTGGATTGCTAACTGCAGGATAAACACATGAAAGGAAAATCCCATTTCCCCAATTTACATTAACAGGGATCACTGCTTAATCACAGAACACATATTTTACTTATATAATAGATGATGCGTTTGATGGTTGGACTGTGGTCTTAATCTGCTTGATTAAAGAGCCAGTTGGATGTGTCTATATTATACAGAAGATAGAATGACTTATTTCTCTGGAGCGCCTTTATGTCGTACCTCCTTTACAGTACCCAATATAGGACTAAGGACTTAATGCTTAAATCACAGCAGTTGTAGGGATAAGTAATACATTTGTAAAACAATGGGCAGCCAGAGTGTTAAAAAGAATTGGTGTGAAATTCTTAATGGCAAGATTTCTAATGTATGATCTAGCAATCTTGCTTGGTGTCTTAGTCAAAGTTAAAGGCCCTGGGTAAGACAGAGGATTGTTGATTACAAGAGACAAAGCTCAGAAATGCACGCCCAGAAAGATATTCTATTTTTCTGACCCAAAAGCTGATTTGTACATCTTTCCCTTTCTATTTCACCTGAAAAATTATAAGAAGCTCATGGAAACATTAAGTTCCATGTACATTCCTCAAAATCTCTGCCAATGAAAATTAAGGGAGAGGTGCTTGTTAGTCCCAAAGGGGCTTTTTCAAGAGGCAACTGGACTTTCTTGTTTTTCTTTGAAGACGTTTCACTTCTCATTCAAGAAGCTTCCTCAGCTCTTCAGCTGAAGAACGTCTCCAAAGAAAAACAAGAAAGTCCAGTTGCCTCTTGAAAAAGCACCCTTGGAACAACCATGACCTGGATGGCTGAGAAGCTCCATAGACAGGTGTTTGTTACCTTCTTCCCTGGGTTGCTTCCCAGATCACCTTTAGCTGGCTAAGCAATGAATGGGGGGGGCAAAGGGAAATGTCTCCCAGCATATCTGGGATCTCACCACTAAGTTCAGAGCAGTCAGCAGTAGCAGTCCAGTGCTAGGAACAATGCAATTTCCATTTTCTCAGAAGAACCTGCTATGGTTCTTGTTAGATTTCCTGTTAGATTCTGGGACTGAGCTAATACCAATAAAGTATTGAGACAGACACGCTCCAATGGAAGATAATCCAGATGAACTGCATATTGTCATATAGAACTGAACAGACAGATCTGAATTCTCTGAGGATGTAATTCAGCTTCATTTAATGGGGACAGGCAGTTCTAAAGTGATGTGAAGCCACGTGTGTGTGTTGATCAGTGCACCACTGAGAAAGAGAACTTCCACACAGAATTAAAAGACATTATGTTGCAGGCATCATGGTCACCATTTAGTTGAACCAAACAGGGAGATCTAAATACTCTAATATCAAACCACTCAAAAAACCAGAACTCATTGGCAAATTTGAAACAGTAGCCTTAGGTTTCAACAACAACGGCTGGATTTTTTTTTAATTCAACCGAAAGTTACTCAGAACTTTTATGAGTGTACCGATCTCATTACATCTCTTATCAACGGTAGCTAAGGACCGGAAATGAGTCACAACCACAGCAATTAGACCTTGTTCTTTTATTACATTCTATTTTAATATATATTCAGCATAAGGTTGACGTGCACACATCTACCACTTGGGTTGTTTGTTCTCTTGATCTCAGCTTCTAGTGAAGATTTTTTTTCCTCTTTCTGCATTCAGAAAAGGAAGTGCACGAATGAAAGGATCATTGTAGTGCATGTTTCTGGATAAATATATATTGATAGGTGTCCTCCCATCCGGAGATGACTATTTATAATGATTAATAGCACTTTGACCCACAAAGTGGGTCTTTACAAGAGTTGAACTGAATCAGAAATTATGGCGCTGCTCTCACATACAGTATCTACAATATCAGCATTAGCCAAGCCATCCACTGGAAGAAGAGATTTACCAATGTAGAAAGGGAGGAAAATACAATTAACCATGTGGCAGCCCAAATGTGGGAAGCCCAGCACTAGGCGCTTGCCTGAGATTGAATTAAGGGAACACTACACAAGCTTGTTTCAACACTCAATTTATTTAAATGTCTCCCACTGCATTGTGACATGGAAAAAAGGGCTTTGATACTGCAAGGAATCCTGTGGAGTGTTTAAAGAAACTGTATTCTCTGCATATTCTTTCATCCACTTTTGTGGAAAAGCAGAGATCTGCACATTGTGTGAAAAAGAGCACAGAACTGCCATGCAACACTGAAGATGTTTAAGAAGAGTTTGGACAACCATTTGTCTGAAATGGTATAGGGTTTCCTGCTTGAGAAGGCGGATGGACTTGGTGTCGTGTCCCACTCCTCCGCTGACGGCCGGGTCAGGGAAATCCGAATCAGGCTTGCCTCTGCAGCTCTGCCCAAAGTCCTAGCAAAGTCCTCAGAGCAGGCAGGAGACCAGTAAGTGACTTCAGCAAGATAAGTTTGACTTTTGCCTGACTCAGAGACTGCCAGAAAGTAGCTCCTTTATATAGGCCATGGGGTGTGGCTCCATGACTCAGCACTCATTAAGGCCTGCCCCTCCCTTCCTTCTGTTGCCTCCGCCTATCCAATCTTCTGATGCGAGGGTCACTCCAATCAGCTGTTGTTGGGAGTAAACCCTCCTCAGGCTCACATGCTGTGGAGGAGGGGGAGGGGTCTAGCTGCTCCGTTTGCCTGGGCATGGAGCCAGGGCTGGGGCCGGGGGATGCCCCCTCCTCTGCAGCTTGTCTGGGCATGGAGCCAGGACTGGGGCCGGGAGGCATACATTCCTCCGTGTTCGGGAGCAGATAAGCAGACCCCGGCTGCGGTGAGAGCGGACAAGACACAACACTTGGAGACCTCCAAAGTCCCTTCCAACTCTGTTATTCTGCTTAAAAAGATGGTGGGCAGATTAGGAAGAAAGTATGCATGAGTTTCCTATGAGGATATAAGTAGAGTGAAAAGAAACCTCCCAATGCATCTCTTAATTAATCTGCAAAGCTTGTCTGCAATTGTCAGGAACACAAATTTAGGAAACTAGAATATAGTGGCTGAGCTTCACCTCCTAACAGCTTTGCACCTGTGGCAGACTTTTTGTAAACTTGCATCAGCACAAAATTATTTGGTGCTTCCTCCCCTCTTTATCGTTTAAATGCTTTGTTTACTGCTGAAAATGTATTCTAAAAAAGGCAGACAGAGCACTTTATGATTGTACATTGTATACTTCACTTTTTCACTAAAAAAATGGAGACAACCAATTTTTAAAAGTATATATAAATGAAGCATGATAACAATATAAATGCACCAGTAAACTGCATCCAATAGACTCAGGAGCTATGCTACTATTATGCCTAAATACTAAATAAAAATAGGTTTTGCTTGCAACCAAAAGATAACAAACAGAAGATGAGCACTTTAAGATTTTGGTTATGACCTTTAAAGCGCTCCATGGCTTAGGGCCTGGGTACTTACGGGACCGCCTACTGTTACCATATGCCTCCCACCGACCCGTACGCTCTCACAGAGAGGGACTTCTCAGGGTGCCGTCCGCCAAGCAATGTCGGCTGGCGGCCCCCAGGGGAAGGTCCTTCTCTGTGGGGCTCCCACACTCTGGAACGAACTTCCCCCGGGTTTACGCCAAATACCTGACCTTCGGACCTTTCGCCGCGAACTGAAGACGCATCTTTTTATTCGCGCGGGGCTGGCTTAAATTTTATGGATTTTAGTTTTTAGTATTAATTTTAAACGGGGTTTTAATTTCTATATATTTTAAATTTTTTAGGCAAATTATAATAAGTTTTTTAATCTCGCATTTTATAAAATATTGTCTTATCTGTTTTTTATTTGCCTGTACACCGCCCTGAGTTCTTCGGGAGAAGGGCGGTATAAAAATCAAATAAATGAAAATGAATGAAAATGAGCTTGATCCCCTTCAGAAAGAATTCCAAAACTTTGCAACCGCAAAGAAGGTTTCCTTGAGTTCCTAGCAAAACATACTTTCTGATGGGAGAAGAACAGGTGAACATCTTCTTAAGCTCATAATGCTAGGATGGTTCATAAGGACAAATGCCATCTGTTGAAATGGCTAAAGATAGCCCACTTTCTAGCAATTACTCTCTTTTCAGTCTTATGAAACACTTAACATTCATGAGAAATAAGGGCAAAACCTCAGTTCTTTTAAATGCCTCCATTTTATGAAGTGGGTGAGAAAGTTATATGAATCATGGCAGGAAAAAGAGGAAGAAATGAAATTCTCTTTCCCAGTCTTCTGTTCCAGTTAAAAAGTCCAGTTAAAAGCTGGGTGGAAGACTGCAGATAGTACCAGTACCATGTTTCCTTCAGAGTAGCCAGTATGTTGCAATTATTTCTTGGCTTCACTTTGAACGGATAGCATTGAATTACCCAACAGCTATGGCTTTTATTCTTTACATTTGCCAAGGTCAGAAGAAATATAAATAAGCATGCAGGTCTAGCAGTATCAAATACTGGTGTCAGGACACAGATGGTAGATCTTTGACTTCAAGGAAATAATTGACAACCTTTGTGACCGAGACATGCCTTGGGCTTAACTAGAGAAACAGGCAAAGATGAACATTGCACAATATTTGTTGGGGCCGTTGCCTAGCAGCACTATCCAGCAATTATAGGAATCTCAGGATTTTGACCCTGTTCAGCTGTCAGTCGTACCCTGACACAAAAGAATGTTCAGTGTTCATTAACCACAATGCGATGAGATAGCCTATTCACAAGACATGTGCCTTGCCATTATTATAGAAGCTCCTGTAAACCCAAGAGGCAACTATATTATGCTCTGCATACAGCTCATTTTAACAACATTTTGGAACGCTGATGGATTCAGGTGGTGTATTATTATTAATAGGTAACACTATGTGGTCAATCTTCTCTAGACCCAGAAGCTAAGCAGGGCCAGGCCTGGTTAATACTTGGATGGGAAACTCCAGCAAGTGCTGTAATGTTAGAAAGTTGAAAAGTCATGCCAGAAGAGAAATGATTAGTAAATCATTTCTATGTTATTGCCAATTTTTTTTACATAAATATGTCCACAAAATTGCAGGGAATTAAACTTCATTTGAAAATGGCTTTAACCAACTAGTAATATATATAACCCAACCTGAAAGCATAGGCATAGTTTTGACAGCCTATTTGTTTCACATTTAAAATGTTATTGTTAAATGTTATTATATTTCAACCCTAATTTGTCCTGGGACAAGATGCCTTTTTCAGGACAACTTTAAATCAGAAATAAAATGGGTACTATCACAATTTTATTTAGCCACAAAAAGCAAAGAAAGATCACATAGCCTCTCTATGTAGAATAAACATTGAACATTAGTAGACATCCCTAGTCAGTATTGCAAAAGCCTCAACTACAAGTATTATTACTTAGGAATTCGCAAATAAGTTTTATTCAATATGCTTTATATCTAAGCACAGGGGAAGTCCTGTTTTCTTCCCCTCCAGAATGACAAGCCTGCAAGGTTGATTGGGCTGCGAAAGAACAACAAAGGGAAGCAGTGAGCTTCCATAGTTAAAAGTGGACTAGAACTTGAGTTTTCTTGCTCCAAGTCTAACCTCTTAGCAATGGTACCATAACTGCTGCCTATTTTGGATGGAGAACAGGAGTAACTTAGAAGTTAACTTAATTACACCCTTAACACTAATGCGACTGACTTTTTTTTAAGAAAATGGGAGCTGAATTAGTGGGCAAAAAGGATTTGGATCCAGGTGCAATTTTCATCCAAATAGAAGGAGACTGCAAGGGAACCAGTTTGGTATAGGAACCAAGGCATCAGACTGGAAACCGGAAGGTTGTAAGTTCAGATTCCACCTTGAACACAAAATCATCTGCATGACCAGTCTGGTCACTCAGCTTGTCTCAGCTCTGGGGAGTAGACAATAGCAAACCACTTCTGAAAAACCTTGGCAAGAAAACTGCAGGGATTTGTCAACTGGAAGCCAAATCTGGCCCAAGGTTCAGACAAGATTAAATGGAAAAAAGAAAAAACGGAGCAAAAGCCGAGAAAGATCAGAGAGGATGGAAACAAGCAGGATAAGAAAAGAGGCTTCCTCTTGCACATTAGTGAAAAGTACTGATTGTGGCCTATAGATCAGGGGTCTCCAACCTTAGTAACTTTAAGACTTGTGGACTTCAACTCCCAGAATACCTCAGCCAGCAAAGCTGGCTGAGGAATTCTGGAAGTTGGAGTCCACAAATCTTAAAGTTGCCAAGGTTGGAGACCCCTGCTATAGATGACACAAAGAAATCTAAAAGTGCTTGCAGGACCATTAGTAATGAGTTGCACCAATGCCTCCCTCTTAGAATTCAGCAGGACACCTTTTGTGGGGGAGGAACAAATATTCTATAGAGCAGGGGTCTCCAATCTTGGTCCCTTTAAGACTTGTGGACTTCAACTCCCAGAGTTCCTCAGCCAGTTTTGCTGGCTGAGGGACTCTGGGAGTTGAAGTCCACAAGTCTTAAAGGGACCAAGGTTGGAGACCCCTGCTATAGATGCATTTAGCATCAATAGTTAGTCCCACCACTTCCATGGCATGCCTTCTACTATGGAACAATTTCTTGTTGAAAAGACCAGCCCTCTTCTGACTATAGTTAGAAAGGGGATTGAAATACATTTTAGGCTTTTTGTTTTGTGTTTTGAATGATTTTTCATTTGACTGTATTTTAGATATGGCTAACAGTACATAATCACACAATGAAAATGGATAATGTAAAAGATCTTAAATTGATTGATTAGAAATTCTGGAATTATGATTTCAGGAAACTCTGTAGATCTTTTCTCATTTATTCATTCATTCATTTATTCACTTTATATAGCCACCCATCTCGCTACCACGCCTCTGGCCTGCTTACAAAAGTAAAGGTGCAGAAAAATGATACCAAATCAACCAAAAACGAACAGCAAAAATAATTTAAAAATGAGAAAAACAATACAACTATTAAATACATAAAAACACAAAAACAATAGAGCAGCATTCATTTTCCTAAGATGAAAAAAAAAAAGCATTCTTTTGTACAGATGGGGGAAGGGAGAACTTCTCACATAAACTGGAGGCAGCAAATGGTAGAAATTCCAAATATTTAAAGCACTACAGGAAGATCAAAAAAGCTGACATGTGTGACAGTTCCCCAGAGGCAATTGAAATGTACAGTGCATTCCAAAGAATTGCAAAGTACAGCAAGATAGTCTTCCACAAAGCCATAAAGGAAGATGTGGGGGGGTGGGGGGTGGGAGGGAGAGAGACAGAGAGAGTGGCTATGATCTGATCAAGAGTTTCATTTGGGAAAACGTCTTAAATACTGCAGAATTAGAAACATGAGGGATTTTGCACTAAGCAGTAAAGCTTGATCAGTTAATACATTGTTCATAAATGGGCTTGTGCCTTTATATCCCCACTCATGTTGTTGAAATTGGATAAAAAATAAACCAGCAAGCAAAGCTAGATAGGAAGGGACAAAAAAAAGAAAAGAAGGGAAAAACAATAGAAGAAGGAAGGAAAAGAACAAGAAATGACTAGATATCAGAAAATCAGCAAAATCTATCCAAGAAACAACCTATGGATTATCTCACATATTAGAACATCACACAGAAAGTGATGTTCATTAGCAAAATTACACTGCAATCAAGAAGATGAAGTCCAGCAAAAAAAAATGTTTCCCTCTCTAAAGGATGTGTTTAAAAAACTGGAGATTCTTGGTGACAGATAGAGCTTTTGGCCCATGCTTCAACTATTTTCCTTGCCTCTTCCCCTCTAAATCTTGGCCTTTGTTTTTCTTCCGGAGTACCCTCTTTTAAAATCAATTAAAATTTCAGGCTAGGCCCACATCGCACCCTTTACTGTCTTTTCAACCCCTATTCAACTTTTCTAAGGCCTCTGCTTCTATTGACCCTCATTTGTCAAACTTCTCCAGCTACTTTTGCCCTTTCTAGGATCCAAGCAACAGAGCAACACGGATAGCAAGATCTCTCTCTCTGACATTAAGTAAACCAACTAATCTCTAGCAGAGATTTCCTAGCTGCCACTGAACATTCAGCTCCATGCTGCAATGCAATACAGATTGTTTGCATTCTAGTTTTTGTGATTTCTACTTACCCCCGAATCTGGAGGATCTGGCAACCAGCCTAGCTCATTCTGAGAAGTGCTTGTGTCCAGAAGATTAACTGAAAAGAAGAATAAGGAAAAAAAAAATCAAATCAGCCATCAAAAACTTGAAATTTATACCAACTTTGCCTGAAACAAGTAATGAAGAAGCACCCCCAAAGGCAGTGGTGGAATTCTATTTTTTTTACTACTGGTTCTGTGGGCATGGCTTGGTGGGCATGGCAAGGGAAGGATACTGCAAAATCTCCATTCCCACCCCACTCCAGGGGAAGGATACTGCAAAATCTCCATTCCCAGCCCACTCTGGGGCCAGCCAGAGGTGGTATTTGCCGGTTCTCCGAACTGCTCAAAATTTCCACTACTGCTTCTCCAGAACCTGCTGAATTTCACCCCTGCCCAAAGGCCTACATGGGCCAGGGTTCTCTTCTCACCAGAGATCAAAGAGATCCATTCAAGGAAGTCAATAAGCATTACTGCTCGAGTTCTCCAGCGACTGCTATTCAGAGGCAATCCTGGAAACAAAAGGTAGCTCTAGGAGTTCTGTCAGCATGATCCTTTAAGAGGTGATCTTTTAAGAGGTGACATGTCTGTTAAGCACCAGAGGGCTGGACAAGAAGAAATGGGTGAAAACTTGTTAAAGAGAGATCCAGTCTAGAGATAAAGAGAAATTTTCTGTCAGGGAGAACAAGTAATCAATGGAATAGCTTTCCTCCTGGAATTGTGGGTCCTTCATCACTGGAGGTTTTCAAAAATAGACTGGACAGCCATTTGTCTGGGATAAAGTCTCCTGCCTTGAGCAAAGGGTTGGACTAGAAGACCTCTAAAGTCCCTTACAGCCCAATGATTCTATGTTCTATTTGTTCCCGTAACATTCTCAATTGTAGATTATGCAGACTAATGATTATGTTAATAAAATGTAATTATATAATCAAAGACCTGCAAATAAACCAAAATAGTTGTAATGGCAAAGACAACTATCGTGTAATATTCTCTGATGGTGATTAATTAGTAAGGCAAGGAGGACAAAACTAAACCTGGTGCTTCAAAAAGCATAGCAGATTAAGGGTATGCTTAGGTTCTTCAAGTAATTATTTTGTCCTTGGTACCGATTATTAAGGGCTAGAGGTAATCAACTTACGACGCCTGGATGCTTAGTGACTGTTCAAAATTACAACAGATCCCCCCAAAAGCTACTTATGATTTGACTTTGTAGTTCTGATGTTACCTCCTCACCTGTGGTCACATAATTGCATTTTGGGTGCTCAAACATTGGTCCGAGTTTATGCCTGTTTGCAGTGTCCTATGGTAACGTGACTATGATTCACTATGTTTTTTTCTAAAACCAGTGTTTAAGTTTCTAGCCAAAACTGCCTCATGGCGAGCAATGGGTTTGCTTAACAACTGTTGCATTCCCTTAATGACCACTACATTTGCTTAATAACCTCCGTGTTCACTTAATGACTGCCATGTTCTCCTAAAAACCATCACATTCGCTTAATGGCTATTGTGAAAAAGTTTTTAAAATCAGTGGTCATGTGGTAACTTGCTTTATGATTAACTTGATTTACGACTGTCATTGCCTAGCTCAGTTAAGGTTGTAACTCGAGGACTACCTGTACAATGGAAACTGGGACAAATCTGTGAGCCACTAAGAATATTGGAAGTCAATATTTGTGATAAACAGATCACAAATGGCTTGTATTTGGCAACATTCCTGCAGAGAGAAGAAACAAAGTCAAAGGCCTAAACATGGCGATTCTGAGTTTAAGGCAGGGAATGGTAGCTCTCTTCTCTAATATAATACAGTGCACCACACGAGAAATATGCCTGTCAAGCTCTATGGAATGGATCTACATTTGAGAGAAAGAAAACCAGCCTCTAACATGAAGGCAACAAAAGGATAAATTTAGACATCTCAAGAATGTAATGGGAAAAATAGAGATACCTTATTCCAAATTTGAATTAAACCCCCAATCCAAGGCTACCTAACAATTGGAGTTAGTCTTTAGCTTTAAATATCTGTGAAGAAACTGAAATAAATTCTCCAACCTTGATAAGGAAAAAAGAACGATGGCCTTAATATTAGTAGGAATAAGTTGAGAACTGCATAAATTCTATAGGCAACCCAAGAAAAAGAACATTATCAAATATATTGAATTGAAATTATTCTCACATGATTCCCAAATCTTTGGGTGGTTGGTTTTGTTCCATGGGCTGTCCTCTAATGAACCATTTATACATACACATGCTTATTTTTTTTTAAAGAAAAACCATTATTTTAAATTTACTGAGGGGTAGTTGGTGCTCTTTGAGAGTAATATAACCCCTCATTTCAGCCCTGAGCTATAAATATTCTCCCTTATTTTAGATTTACTGAAATTATCAGTAAAACAAATTCTGAAATGCTAACCCATAAATGCACATAATATATCTCTTCAGGTATATATTTGTTAGAGAAAGAAGGGAAGTGACATTTGAACAATAAAACAATGGAAGTCTAAGTGTTATGTTCTCCAATTTTGGAGAAAGGAAATCTAGGGCAAAAAGTTACTGGTCTAATGAAGCCCTTTTGTGACAAATATAGGCTGAATCAAATTGTCTTCTCACTCTTAGTAGATTCTAGATAAAGAGAGATAATTAAATAGAGAAGTCTTGGAAGTAATGAAAGTAATGCTAAATTTAAGCCCAAATTCCCTTGAGAGAGAATAAAAGAATTTTGGGCAGGAGATGCTATGTGTTTTTCAGCCAGAGATCTAACAGTAGTCAACTGTTGATCTGTTTATGAATACAACTTGCTTGGGCCTAGCACATTTTTGACATCCAGCCAAGAAGCCAAATTTCCATTAAGCTAACTAATATATAAATTACCAGCCACAGATAGATCTGTAATTGGAAGGATCTAATCAAATATCTTTTTTAATAAATTGGTCTAAAGGTTGCTTGAGACCATAATTTTCTTTGTTAATTTGAAAAAAAATAAGCTGTTAAAGAAAGCTATTCTTCACATTATTTGACATCTAATGAGTTTGCATCTCCCACACTGTAATACTATAACTAATACTTGATGGCATTTGACAGCTGATGAAATCAATATTTGCAGAATATTCTATGGAGTTATACAGGAGGAGTAAGAAGGAAGGAAGGAGGGAGGGAGGGAGGGAGGGAAGGAAGGAAGGAAAGAAGGAAGGAAGGAAGGAAGGAAGGAAGGAAGGAAGGAAGGAAGGAAGGAAGGAAGGAAGGAAGGAAGGAAGGAAGGAAGGAAGGAAGGAAGGAAGGAAGGAAGGAAGGAAGGAAGGAAAAGAGCTTTTATACTTTTCTTGCTGTTGTTTCACTTTATTTTTGGAGGTTTCCTCCCAGTGAAGGATGCAAGGGCCAGGACTAGTTTTGTTTTACTCCATTCCACGGAGCAAAGAAAATGAAGTTCAGATCATGGAGGTTCATCTCTTCCCTTCCCCTTCTTAGCTTCTTCGTTGTCACTTGGTTACAATTGAAACCAAGAATAACAACCATGAATCTTAGGTAGCTCATCTTCCCTTGCTTGCAGGGAACTATTTCCTTGGGGCTATTAGGTTACAGTTGATTTATTAGATTTCATAATCTAACAACTTTCAAAATCAAGGGAGTTCCAGGGATTCATGCATCATAAATCTTAGTAATTAAAAAAAACCAACAACCAAACTTTTAGATTCTGCATTCTAAAAATGAATGCTATGTTCCTACTATTTCATTTTAAGCTAGCAAAAGCATGAAAAGGGAGAAGAGGAAATTGCCCAATTAATTAGTACTGGTTCAGGGATCTACACTAAAAGGAGACTTGACCGGCTAGCAGGCTGTAAGAAAAAAAATGCCTCTATAAGTCAAAGAAAGTGTGTACAGTCATAGACACTTTTGTCTTAAATCCAGACAACAAATAACTGAATTGTTTGTTCTGCTACATGGGTAAAAAGACTAAGTGTGAATCAAACTTAAATCTAAGAAGCTTCCTGGTGTTTAAGAGAGTTTAAGGGTTAGAACTTAGCAGTGGTGGGATTCGGCCAGTTCGCACCACTTCGGGAGAACTGGTTGTTAACTTACTGAGCAGTTTGAACTAGTTGTTGGAAGAAATTATAAGGGCAGAGAACTGGTTGTTAAATTACCTGAATCCCACCACTGGAACATAGCCCCTGCTTTCCTTCTGCTCCCTTTTGACCTTTAGTGATGGAATTCTCATGTTCAATTTTTGGACTCTGCATACTCAGCGTACCCCAAATCAAATCAATCCACCTATAAACAGCAGTGAGCTTGCAAGCTTGAATTTAGGATGCATGTAAAATGTATTTTAAACATTGTAATAGGAACAACTCTTCTACAGCCTTTTATACCCTTCTATTCCATGAAATAAGGTAAAGGTAAAGGTTCCCCTCGCACATGTATGCTAGTCATTCCCGACTCTAGGGGGCGGTGCTCATCTCCGTTTCCAAGCTGAAGAGCCAGAGCTGTCTGAAGACGTCTCTGTGGTCATGTGGCTGGAATGACATAACGCCAAAGGCACACAGAGCGCTGTTACCTTCCCACCAAAGGTAGTCCCTATTTTTCTACTTGCATTTTTTATGTGCTTTCGAACTGCTAGATTGGGACAAGTAACGGGAGCTCACCCCATTACGTGGCACTAGGGATTCGAACCACTGAACTGCCAACCTGTGGGAGCACCAACACTTTGGAATGAACTCCCCCCTGGCTTACGTCAAGTGCCTGATCTTCGGACCTTTCGTCGTGAGCTTAAAACATATTTATTCATTCAAGCAGGACTGGCATAAATAGTTGTTTTAAATTGGGGTTTTAAAAATATTTTAAATTTTTAAATGTTTTAATTATCGGCCGCATAGTAATAGTTCATTTTAAATTCTTTTAATTGTATATATTTTGTGTTTTATTTTGGCTGTACACCGCCCTGAGTCCTTCGGGAGAAGGGCGGTATAGAAATTTAATAAAATAAAAAAATAAAAATAAAAAAACCCTTCTGATCGACAAGCTCAGCGTCTTAGCCACTGAGCCACCACTTCCCATGGAATAACTGTATCTAAAAAATCATGCAAATAAGTCTCTGCGACTTCAGTTGACTTTTCTTAGGGCTGGATTTTATATTCCATGCTGCAGTGGCCGTGAGGAAAGAGAAGCCTATACTGTTGGGCTTACTTCTTAGTTCTTACTCCATCTTCTCTTTTCCTCTAAGTCAACTCTGATCTAGATTCTTTCTTCTACACCCAGCAGCCTCCTCTCCTCTCCTCTCCTCTCTTCCTGGCACCAAAAAGGGATAAGAGATACATCACCCCTCCCCTTTAATCCATAGAAACAATATCATCTTTGAGCTGCTGACACAGTCCAAGTAATTAAGGAAGGAACGGGACAGATCAGGAGTTGGAATGAGAACATGGCAAGGCGAAGGAAAGACTCAATGGTTTGTGGTGAGTTTCAATTAACTTTTAAAATGCTTTATTTACTGTATGTATTCGAACCCCAAATTTTCTAGCTTTTTTACAAGCCTTCTCAAGGATGATAACAACATTATTGTTTTCCCCATTTCCAACAAAAATTTGTAGTATCTTTATACATTTTAGAAAATCTTTAAATCAATCTCATACTAAGCGTTAGAACTGTGTAGTGCTTTGTACTCAGTTTTTAAAAAGTCCTTTGGAATGCATGAGGTTTGCATATGTAGTACTGTCTGTAACTTTTAAAGCAACTGCCTCTTTTCCTGGGACTGTGAGGCATCAGAGAACTCTTTAAAGCAGTTGAATCAGTGCCCATCCCAGGAAAAAATGCTGCTGCTTTAATGGTGCTGGCTTTATGCCTTTGTGTGGCCTGAAACATTTTAAAATCAGCTTCAAAAATTAATATTAACAGGATAAAGGCATCATTATGTTATTTGCACACGCTCTCATTTTTGCTACTACTTCCCAGCTTCCTCATTCCCCTCTAAGACCCACTTTTCCATCAGGAATTTCAGTCGGGAAATATCCACAAGTGAATGAAGGCTTTAAAATGAGAACATGCTGTAAAGGCATGACAGAAGTATTAATTCCCTCCAGTCTCTCAGATGCTGTCATGTCTCTGTGAAGAGTACCTTATCCTCCTATTGTGAACACCAAAGGTAATCATCATTTTTTTAAAAAAGGTTGGAACATCTATACTTCAATGACATGTCATAGATAATAAAGAGGCATCCTAAGCACTAACCCATATTATCTCACTAAGGATCTCTGACAGATCTCTCAACATTACATGTTACCATGGCTCCTTCTTTGCAACTATACAATAGTCTGCCCTATGCTTGATTGTTAAGATGACAATATAGATCACAAGTGTCAAACTCGATCGTGTCACATGACGTATCATGACATATCGTGACATTTTTTGCTTTTGCGGAGCCGGGGTGGGTGTGGTCTGCATGTGACACATCTGGCCCACAGACCGCCAGTTTGATACCCCTGATATAGATCATTCTAGTTAAGGTTATATTAGAAAAACTTAATTATGTTAGGAAACTTTATTTTCCTAAGTAATTCAGACACCATCAACAGGAGTGTGAAAATCTTTTCATTGCATGTGACTTCTTCATATGTTAGGTGGCATACAAATTTAATAAAAATATACACAGGGAGTCAGTAGCTGTACTAAAATAATGCTAACAACATTTTCGAACAACATTTCTAAAGAACAAAAAAAATCACTAAAATGTTAGTTATAAACTCCCAATCTAAAAAATAAATAAATCTCATGTTGGAATACAATACTTAAATTCAGCCTCTTAACTATAGCAATTCATGTGGATACAAGTTTGGATCACAGCCCTACTATAAGAATTCTTGTAACTGGATATGAGTGCTAGGAATGAAACTAAAACTTAAATTATGCAATACATATGCTAAGAATGTGAAAGAAATTCATCCTGGATTCCCTCCAAGAGACATAATGCATTCTGTAAAATCGTGGCACAAGTAGGTACATAATTCAGAGTTTGCTAATGCCTATATTTCTTGGCTTTAAAAGTTATAGATAAAAATGTCTATCTTACAGAAAGCTGCATTAAAAAATGTTTACAAGTGTGATTCATTAGGGAAAGTTAGATACAAGAACACATTTTGAGAGCTTTTTCCTAATTGTACAATGAGTAAAATTTTGGCAGTAGAGATGAATGTCTGAATACACACTTATTAGATAAAGACTGCTCTGGACAGATGGAGGTAGGGGAAGAGGACCTTAGCAAATCTGCTTTGAAATGATTAATGGATGCAAGTTATTTTCTTAAAAGTAGAATATCTATTTCTTTCCATTTTTGTGCTATGAAATTTAAAACCAAAGAATGGATACTAGAGAGAGGGAAGCATGCAAGTTGACAGGGAGAATTGGGGGTTTGGCCCTATGTACCTTTGCTCACATGATGTCCCTTTAGGTGTGAGCAAGGGAATTAAATTCCTTAAGTCCTGAGCAGGTAACACCCTTGCCAAAGTGGCTGCAGGTAGGCTGGTATGCAGGTGCCAAGGTAGAACCTCAGCTCAAATTATACCATTTTCTTAATTATGGGCAGATGAGGCATTTCAGGACAACTGCCCTTACATTTGGGAGAAATAAAAGGTCATATTGTAAACTCATGATTTGCCAGCATCATCAATATGACTAGGTTCTGCAAGGAGAAAGTGTCTAATTAGAAACTGAGTCTACACAGAAAGGTATTATAGCGGAAATGGTTTTCCTGGAATATGAGACATTATTGAAAGCACCAGAACTTTAAACTCTGTTTATTTTTTAAATGTAACTTATGAACCTTGAATCTGATGGTGGCATGTTTTCATTCATTCATTTCAGACATTCATAACTGGCTGCTGTATTTAAATCTAGGATTCTACCCCAGGTCATTGTCAGTCTTTCAATAATTGGTTCAACCAATTATTGAAATAATTGGTTGAACCAATTATCTAATTGGTTAAAGGCCATTCCTGTCCATTCTGCTATTTACCTAAAGCTACAGCGTAAAGTTCAACCAATCCCAAAAACTAGTTAAACCAAAGCATTCTAAGTAAAATTATTCTAATCAGCCATGGATATTAGTGGGATTGGTTATTATTAAGATGTTGCAGCTTCCTTTTCTAATTATCATGTGCGAAACTGCTGAACCAATACAATATTTTACTCCATTATGGGAGCCACTACAACAGGTCCGAGCAGGCTTATGCTAGGAGAATCAAGGAAACAAATAGGACTCTCCTAAAAAAATTTCAGCATGTAAAGTCATTTGTGTTCTATCATTACACAAATGCAGAAAGCATCACAAATAGTCTGCAAGATATACACATTTTCCATCCCAGTTTGGAGCCATTAGCTCTGGTTTTAACACAGAAAATGAAAAGTCAGATGCTCCTAAGTAAGGGTAAGAAGCTAGGCAGAAAGGAACTTTTCAGGGAGTCTGCAATAATTTAGAACAGGGGTCTCCTACCTTGGCAACTTTAAGACTTGCAGACATCAACTCCCAGAATTCTCCAGCCAGCCATAGCTGGCTGGGGAATTCCAGGAGTTGAAATCCACATGTCTTAAAGTTACCAAGGTTTGACACCTCTGACTTTGAAGCACCCTCAGCCATTAAATAACACTAATTGAGGTTTGGGTTTGGCAACCAGAAATATTTAAAGTTTGTGTATTGGAGTGTATACCCATTGCAAAGAAGGAACTGTTTAATTTTTTGTTTAAAAAGATATTTGTAAGTTCTGTTAACAAAATGCATTAGTAATTTTTTTACAGGAGCTAATTCAGAGAAGCCTAATTTTACTTTATTAATTATAAACAATACGTCCAGTGAGTTTTACAGACACCATTAAAAAAATCACATGCATGTTGTACTATATCAGGAGGGGGAGTGAAGCTGTATAATTGGGAACCCCAACACAGAAATTACGAGTTACAGCCCAACCCTGCCTGCTACAGACAAGCGGAAGATACTTGATTCCTGTTTCCATTAGGATTTTAATGTAATGAACTTATAAAGCTCATTTGACTCATAACATTGTTGCTTGCTTACCAAGAGATTTGTTACCCAATAATCTCATTAAAAAAAAAATCCTTTGAAAAACAACCCTAAAATCCGGAAGCCAACCAAAGCTTCCCTGAAATCTAGAGCTCCAGGGCTACCATGTGTCATCTGCAAAGATTTCCAAGCTATTGGAAGTTCCAGGGCCCACTTCATCCTGCTTTTCAGCAGGGTGGTTAACCCCACAATGGGCAAAAATGAAGTGTGACTAATTCAACTTTCTTGTCAGGTTCCTCATTGTCTTCCAGAGCTAGGGCTGTTTCATACATTGAGACAGCAGTAAATCCAGGCTGATCACTGGATGCTGCAATTGATTCCAACCTGCTGACAGGCAAACCTTAAGTAAGTACAGTTTGGCGGATTCAGGCTTTGTCTTTGTGGGAAAAAATATCTGAGAACGACATTTCCTAATTCCCCAGCTCTCCTTCCCAAACTTCAGCACTTGTACATAATGCAACTTTGTATGGTTTTTCAAGGTAACCTGTCCTTGCGAAGTACGTTCTCCTTTTGTTTGGCATTTTCGGTTTTGGAGTCTAAAACTTCCCTCTTGCAACATTCCAAGAAGTTATGCGGCTCCCCCAAATTTTGAACCCTGGGTATCTTTCCCTTCTCCCCAGCTGCCCTTACCTTCTTTAGCAGGTATCTCTTGCAGAAAGGAAACAGAGAACAGAAACAGCAGCTCCAAAGATAGAGCGGCTTTTCTGCCAAGGAATCTCCGCTCCATTTCCCCGTGGAGGCAATCCTGCTCCCAGACCATGGCTCTGAAGCTCAGTTCCGTCACTCGGCAAGTTTCTCAGCTTGGTGGCCACAGGCCTGAGACATTTGAGGCGCTCACCGGGTGCCCTTGATGTGAGACTTTCACCAGAACCAAAGGATTGACGGAGATTCCTGCATTGCAAAAGCTACCTGCCTGGCCCTGACTTATGATGAAAGAGTACGGCAGAGAAGTGGTGAAACCAGTTCTCTCCCAATCAACTGCTTGCTACTAGCTTTAAAGGGGTTGGGCCAGCTACAAGCAGATAGGCTCACCTTAAAGGTAGTTGCCACTTATCCTGGGAAGTCCTGTTACCCCCCCCCCTCGCTCTGTTAGGCTTCGTGGATGGCTCCACAGGGCCACCTGGTGGGCTCATGGTGACATTTTTCAGACCTATGCCCAATGGGCTTTCCTTCTCACAAGCGGGGAATGTGAAACATAGCAGGGTACGACGATGGAGATTCTCAATCATCCAGGTCATGGTTGTCCCAAGGATGTTTTTCAAAAGCCAACTAGACTTTCTTGGATATTTCCTGGGAATCATTTCACTTCTCGTCCAAGAAATTTCATCATTCAGTTCAGAAGCTTCTTGGATGAGAAGTGAAATTTTTTTTTAAGGAAAAATCCCAAGAAAATCCATTTGGCTTTTGAAAAGCATCATTGGGACATAGCAGGATAGAATACACGAAATCTTGGTCTTCGTGCATGGAAACATACTAACCTGCATTTTTTTTATTTCATTTGTCACAACAGTATACACAAACATCATCATAAATTAAAAAAAAACAACACATCATAAAAGATATATATAGAAGCACGAAGCTGAAGCCTGAAGATGACGAATGAGACTTCGTCGAAACGTCGCCAAGACACTTCCAATTTTACACGGGAGAAAACCCGAACAACCAAAGACCTATATACAAACACCCGTGAAAACCTCAGAAAACAAATATATATATATATATATATATATATATATATATATATATATATATATATATATATATATATATATATATATATATGTATGTATGTAAGTAAAAGTATGCAACAGTTATGTTAATTTGATATAATAAAGGGAACAATAGGACAGGAATGGTAGGCACTTTTGTGCTCTTATAGTCCTTTTAGGAATGGGGTGAGGTCAATAGTAGACAGTTTTTGGTTGAAGCTTTTGGGATTTGGAGTAGAGACTATGGAGTCAGGTAATGAGTTCCAAGCATTAACAACTCTGTTACAGAAGTCATATTTTCTGCAACCAAGTTTGAAGCGGTTGACATTAAGTTTGAATCTATTGTTTGCTCTTGTATTATTGCGATTGAAGCTGAAGTAATCTTCAACAGGAAGGACATTGCAATAGATGATTTTGTGTGTTAAACACAGGTCATGTTGGAGTCGGCAGAGTTCTAAGTTTTCTAATCCCAGGATTTCAAGCCTGGTGGTATAAGATATTTTGTTGTTTTCGGACGCATTCATACGTCTAGGTAAATTATTCAAAACGCCATGGTCATTTTTAAAGAAATCCATATATTCCAAACAGTGTAATAAAAGAAGGGTGGTTTGGAGTAGTAATTAAGCATCAGACCAAAAGACACCGTGTTCTAGTCCTACCTTAAGCACAAAACCAGCTGGATGACTTTGGGCCAGTCATTTTCTCTCAGCCCCAGGAAGGAGGCAGTAGAGAGCCACTTGTGAAAATGTTGCCAAGAAAACAGGAGGGATTAGTCCAGGAAGTCACCAAGAGTCAAGACTTAAATCTGGACTGATCTATCATGTCAGATTTTTAGCAACAATCTCCAAGAAGTTTGCCTTTATCTTCTTGTGATGTTTTGGGGTTTCTTAGTGCAGTCTAGAATCCTTGGATTTCCTGGCACACACCCATCCAAAGAATAAGCTAGCTCGATCCTGCTTAACATTTTTTTTAAAGGAAATGTTAGTTAGGGGTTGACACCTACTAACTTCCCTAACAGAAACAACATTAAATAAAACTATATAAATAAAACTAATAGAACAATATTTAAGCTATTCCTCAAATTGTCCCATCTCTTTGGAAGGATGACTTGGAGAGAAGACAGGGATGTTCATCAGAGAAGTCAAGATAGTGAACACAACCAATTTTAACATGCATCATGTGTACAATAAAGGTGTGGGCCTTCAATTGCATGGTTATACCCACCATCTTCCCCATTTTTGATCCTCCCTTTGGGTGCCCCACATGAGCTTCTGCGATTTGTCAACAACTCAGGGATATCTGCCTCCAGAAAAAGTACAATGAGGACATTCTCACAATAACCTGAAATAGGTTAAGAGCTCTTGAGAGGTTACCTAAAACTTTTAATGAAGTCTGTAGTATATTCTTTTGCACTAGAAAAATAGTAGTTAATCAAGCCTTTTTGCCTCTCTCACCTCTTACCATCTGCTTCTATTCTTTCCCATGGACTTTCACTTTTGAAATTCTAAATACCAGGTTTTGGTTAATACTAATGTGACATTATAAAACCTTTGAAGTAAAAATAAAATATGGGTTGCAGAATAAAATATAACGCAGATCAGTGGTGGGTTGCTACTGGTTCGCCCCGGATGAGGTGAACTGGTATCGGCGGCAGCGGGAGGCTCCACCCACCCGCCCGGACTCTTCTGTGCATGCGCGCAAGCACATGCTCACAAGCAAACTGGTAGCGAAGGGTTTTGAAACCCACCCCTGACACAGATTATAAATCATGGAAGAGGAAGAGGAGGACAAGGAAGAGGAAATCTTTTCTGGGTAGTGTGTTCCTTTCATAATCATTGTTCCCCAAAATCATATGTTTTGAAAATTTCTTATTGCACAAAAAAATCATAGACTAATTCTTGGTAGGTTTGAACCTTTCTAAAAGTAGAGGATCTAAAGATTTTTGCATTTCAGTCAAGACTTCAAGTTTCCAGGAAGTGTGTTAATGACCTTGATTTATGTCAAATGAGTTAAACAAGATCTAAGGTCATCATATGCTGCGCTTAGACTTGGCTTTTTATTGGTTTTCATTAGACATCCTTTATTACTTTTATTATGGCTAAAGGAGTCCGTATAGAAAAACCAGCTGGAACTCTTTTGGCTCATCCTCTAAACAACCAGCTATTGACTATTATTGGGTACCTTGTGGATGAGCAGATTCATTTCCAAATCTGATGCTCATTCAACTTGATTCTGAGAACTTTCCAAGCTGTTCTGTGATGTTTTATTATTCCCATTCCCTTGCTAAGGTTTCAAATATAGATTGAAACAATGAATAGAAACTTATCAAGGAGAGAAGCCAGCTAGAACTAAGGAGAAATTTCCTGATAGTGAAAACAATCAACCAGTGGAATGACTTGCCTTCAGAGGTTGTGGGTGCTTCATCACTGGAGGCTTTTAAGAAGAAACTGGACAGCACTTGGTATACAGTCTCCTGCTTGGTCAGGGGGCTGGACTAGAAGACCTCCAATTCTGTTATTCTGTTATATTGGGGATGAGGAATTGTTGAAGAATTGTTTTGTGGTTTTCTACATCCCCTCACTGGCTTTATGAAAGAGGTTGCATGATGAATGGAGACTAAAGCAACAGGTGACTGGACTTATAGCCAGAGGTTGGTAGCAATACTCAATTTTTGATAACTGCGTTTCTTTTTCTGACATTCCCTTTGTCTGACTGATAATTTCCACAGCTAAATAGTTGCTTATTTGAATTCTTTTTAACCTCGATTTAAAGTAGAGGAATTCATTCCTGAGGATCTTTACATTTTGTAGGTGTGGGAAATATAGTAATATCTCTGAAAGAATACTGCCTAAATGATAGGACTGTCCCCAATGTTTCCAGCTTTCCTATGTTCATAGCCAAACTATGGTGGGAACCACTTACAGACTCTCTCTTTTGGGATGGTAATAGGATGCACGGTCATGCTTTTTACTCATGTTGTCAGGCCAGATTCAGGCATATGAACAGGCTAGAAACCAGGAGACTGTGAGTTCTAGTTCTGCCTTAGCCATGAAAACCAGCTGGGTGACTTTTCTCTCTCAGTCCAATTCACCTCACAGGGGTAGGGGGGGCGGGGTGGGGAGGAGGAAGAAGCTGTGTTAGATATGCTTGCTGCCTTGAGTTTATAAAAAAATAATAAAGGCCTGATATTAAAACAAATTAAATTAGTTGATATTTCTTCATTCTAAATTAATTTTTTATGGCAAGATCCTTGAAACCCCAGAGGGAGCAAACATGAATATGCAGAAGCAAGAATAAAGTCGTCTCTTGAAATGCTGGTGGAAAAATGACTGAACAGAAAGATAAAGCTTCAATTAATGCTTATTGCTTCTTGATTATCAATGGTCTGGGCATGGGGAGTGCACTTTCACACATCAGTTGTTTCATAAATTTGTAGTATTGTTTTTTTGATAGAATACATATTTTTATTTACAGTTAACCCTCATATCCTTATTAACAGTGCATTAGAGCTGCATTAGAGTTAGAAAGAATTATATCTTACATATTTGACAATGCTATTTCCCCTCATTAGATTCAGTTTCCTAAACTAATGCCCTCAGAGGCTCGGCTATGCCTCCATTCAAGGCTAACCAAAGGACATAATAACTAGGGATAATAAAGTTCTTGAACCAATGTATCTAGAAGGCACCAGATCAGAGCAGGCAATCTTATAGTCCAGGGGTCTCCAACTTTGGTCCCTTTAAGACTTGTGGACTTCAACTCCCAGAGTCCCTCAGCCAGCAAAGCTGGCTGAGGAACTCTGGGAGTTGAAGTCCATAAGTCTTAAAGGGACCAAGATTGGAGACCCCTGTTATAGTCTATCCTAGAACTCTCTGAAACCTATTGTTCTTTTGTTTTTAAAGAAAGTTCATAGCTTAAGGCAGTTATTTGGAAGCCATCCCCATTGGAGCTTAGAAATGTAATGTTCTATATTCCACATGTATTTCTGCTTCATTTCATAAAAACGTTACTTCTTGTACACTACCAAGTTGCTGAAGAAGATCGGCAAAAAAATGAAGGATGATCTTCACAAATATAAACATTTCTTGTAATACATTCTGGCACTAAGTGATTAAGACACTAAACTAGAAAAAAAAGAGACTTTGATTTCTAGTTCCACTTTAGGCATCGAAGGCAGCTGGCAGCCACTCTCTCTCAACCCAACATGCCTCACAAGAGTAATTGTTGTGGGGAAAATAGGGGGAAGAAGGAGCATTAGATATATTCATTGCCTTGAGCTATTTATACAAATAATAAAGGTGAGATAAAGAAAATCTAAAAATCTAAAATAATACTGGAGTCATTCAAGTCTCAAGAATTTTTCATTGCTTTATTTTTTTTCCCTTTAGGATATGTTCCTTTTGAACTAACAACACAGATGCAAATGAGTAAGAAGATCCTCATAGCAACATGGATATCAGATAACATTGTGGGTCCAATGCCTTTTTTATGGTGGGCAGATTATCTCTGTTTGTAGTATGATCAATCACAATGAGAAGATATCAAAGTGGGACAAAGTACAAAATGATACAATAAATTGAAACAAATTGGTTAATACTGTTCATAGGATCTCTTCTTTAGCCTATAAACCACATCTCTCCAAAGGCCAAAGTAAAGCATTTCAGTATAGTTTATTTGCATCAATCAGGATACACCCCATATATTTCTCTGTTCTCATAATGTTACTTGATTTATTACTGGTCCAGTTACAGTATTACCCAGATTGGCCAGAGAAAAAAAAATTATGCTATTTTGAAACAATGATATTCTGCAGACTTTGGGATGATCTGTTTTCCTATTGGTAGAAATTCTTACTCAACTGATTTCATTGCTCTCAGACTTTAGCGGATGCAGCATTGGGTTCTTTGGTCTTTAATAGGATGTACAAGGAATCCTCACTTAGTGAGTGGTTGCTTAGTGACTGTTCAGAGTTATGACGGATCCACCAAAAGGTACTTATATGACTCAGATTTGAAGTACTGATGGCTGTCTTTCCCCATGGTTATGTGATTGTATTTATAGTCATTTGCAGTGCCTCATATTAGCACAATTTATAATGTTTTTGGTTAGAAATCAGCATTTACTTCTGGTTTTTGGCAAACAACAACAACCCCATTGTGGACAATAGGTTCACTTTACAACTGCCATGTTCACTTTAAGAACTGTCATGCTTGCTTTTTGACTGCCGCCTTCATTGTAAAAAGTTGTAAAATCGGAGTTGTCATATGATGACCAGCATGATTGATGACCGTAATTCTGGGCTCAATTATGGTGATAATCCGAGGACTATCTCTAGGCCTAGAAGATTTTGCATAAACTACTCTGCTGATTCCACAAAAATGTATCTAAGATCAATGTGGTCTATTTTAACCTTTTAGATACAAAAACAGTGAAAAGATTTGGGAAGCCTGATTGGTATGAACCATGCTACTTTCATAATTTTGAATGGGATTTGTAAAACAGGAGAGGTAACTTTTACAGTTTCTGGACAAAGATTAGCAATATCAGTTTCTGTGTCATACAGACTGCTTTGTTGAAGATTACTACAGGTAGTCCTTGACTTACAGCCATTTGTTTAGTGACCATTCAAAGTTACAATGGCACTGAAAAGTGACTTATGACTGTTTTTCTCATTTACAACCATTGCAGCTTCACCAGGGTCACGGCTGTTCTGACCTAGGCTTCCTGAGACAGTAAAAAGCACACAATTAGTCCCGAAAACCCTCTTTTTATTTCAATAGCTGTGAATTCTGTTCATTCACAGCCCGCAATGAGTCACAAATAGTTTGTAAAGAGTCTGACAGAAGTCTGCCACAGTCCTTCGGGATAAGGCTTATAAGCACCCACCTTTATCTCCCTTGACATGCTGCCAAATTGGCAATTAGCTTTGCAAGGCCACACGGAGCACAGAGTCAAAATGGAGCTTCAGAATTTAAAGTGACCAGAACGAACAAAGTTGCTTCCTGCAAAGGCTCACATGCCTTTGCTCCTCTTTTATGTCTTATGGGAGGGGTCAATCATCTCCAAGCCCTACTTTTTTTTTTTTTTTGTTTACATTTATACCCCGCCCTTCTCCGAAGACTCAGGGCGGCTTACAGTGTATAAGGCAATAGTCTCATTCTATTTGTATATTTTTACAAAGTCAACTTATTGCCCCCCCAACAATCTGGGTCCTCATTTTACCTACCTTATAAAGGATGGAAGGCTGAGTCAACCTTGGGCCGGGCTCGAACCTGCAGTAATTGCAGGCTTTGTGTTCTTAATAACAGGCTGTTCTTAATAACAGGCCTTACCAGCCTGCGCCATTCACCGGCCCTACTCCCGAGTTGTCCCTTGTCTTAATTGTTCTTGCCTTCTGGCAGCTCTGCGCATGCTCGCACTGGGAACAGGCTCTCCCTGTTCCTCTACCTCGCTGATGTCCGACTCTGGAGGCTCCGTAGGCAGCACATAACTCCCAGATGGCCCTGGCCCCCTCTCTGCCTCCAATGCAGAACCCTTGTCCGAGCCTTCCCCAGACTCCAGGACTGGCCCATGTTCCTCCCCAACCTTCTCACTGTCCAACTCTGTTGCCAGTCCGACTCTGTCTGCAGGCTGCCAGTGGATCACAACAACATCATCAAAATTTGAATGCTCAGCAAATGTCTCCTATTTACAATGGCTGCAGTATCCTGGGGTCCTTTTGTGACCTTCTAACAAGCAAACTCAATGAGGAAACCATATTCATTTAACAACCATGTTTCTAACTTAACAGCTCCAATGATTTTCTTAACAATTGTGGCAGGAAAGGTCATAAAATGGGGCAAAGCTCACTTAACAGCTGTCTCACTGAACAGCAGAAATTTTAGGCTCAATTGCAGTTGTAAATTGAGGACTACCTGTATACAGGTAATTGAATTATCTCTACCCTATTTCCTGCCTTGCCCAGCAAGTTTTGCTGGATCTTGGGAAAAATACTATAGAAGAGATACAATAAAAAATAATTATTATCTTTATTATATAATCCTTATTATCCTTCTTAGATTGTATTATAATGAATATAATATAATGCTGCCTCCAGCAGTATAGCAAACAAAACTTTACTAAACGTTAGGGTTCAAAACAAAAATTGTTGTTCTTCACCTTTACTAAAAACTCATTCTGAATTTCCTTTAAAAAATTAGCATAGGGTATATTACGTTAGCAACTCTACCAACCAGTTAGTTAGATCTCTTTTTCTACTGTTATTTTACATATTTGTTCATTTAGGATCATTAAATTATTTTTTTCCATTGCAATACTTGGAGGTGATGATAATTAAATAGAATTAAACTTTTCAAGAAGGTAAACAGAACATTTGATTTTTCAAAATTTCTTCTTAATTTAATTGTTTTTATTTATTTATTTATTTATTTCCTGCCTTTATTATTATTTTTTTATAAATAACTCGCAGGTCTCTCTGTGTGTGAACATACCTAACATTACTTCCTCCTCCTATTTTCAATTGAATGACAAGGACCTGTGAGGTGAGTTGAGCTAAGAGAGAGTTTTTTTGAAGATAAACTCTATAAATCTCTGGGGAGAGGTCTTACCCAGTTACCTGGGAACAGTTTGACCCTGTTGGAGTCGAAGAAATGGACAGGATCCTCCATGCTGTCAGTGCCACTACTTGCCAGTTAGATTCTTGTCCCTCCAGGATGGTGAAAGTCTTCAGGATAGTGACTAGCAGACAGAAATCAATACATCACTACAGGAAGAGGTATTTCTGAGGTATTTTAAGGAAGCCCTGGTTTGCCCCCTTCTTAAAAAACATCAGTGAACACCACCTGCTTGGAGAATTTTCATCCGGATTCCAATCTTCCCTTTTTAGGAAAGGTTGTGGAAAAGATGGTGGCCTGGCAGTTCAGAGAGTCCTGGATGAAACAGATTATCTGGACCACTTTTGATAAGCATTTAAGTCTGGTTATGGGGCAGAAATAGTTTTGGTCACTGATGAGCTCTGGCAAGATTGGGATGGGAGTAGTGCAGCCATCCTCACCATGGTATCCTTTTGGGTTGGCTATGGTGGCTGGGGCTGGACAGTTCTATCCTGCATTGCTTCAGCTACTTTCTCAAGGCTGGTACCAATCAATGTTAATAGGGAGAGATCCAGCCTTTGGCCACTATCTTGTCATGTGCTGCAGGGTTCAGTACTCTCTCCACTCCTCTTTAGCATCTTCATGAAGCCACTGGGTGAGATTATTATTATTTTATTATTATTATTTATTGGATTTCTAGACCGCCCTTCTCCCGAAGGACTCAGGGCGGTGTACAGCCAGGATAAAACATAAACAATGTACAATTAAAAACTAAATTAAGAAACTTATTATACAATTGGCCGAAAAATTAAAATTTAAAATCTAAAACCCCCAATTTAAAACATAAATAGAATTTAGAATTTAAAAAATTTAAGCAGTTTAAGAAAAACTTAAGCCAGCCCCGCGCGAATAAACAAATGTGTTTTCAATTCGCAGCGAAAGGTCCGAAGGTCAGGTATTTGGCGTAAACCAGGGGGAAGTTCATTCCAGAGAGTAGGAGCCCCCCACAGAGAAGGATCTTCCCCTGGGGGCCGCCAGCCGACATTGTTTGGAGATCATCCATCACCATGGTTTGAGGTATTTGCAGTATACTGATGATAACCAACTCTATATTTTCACCTCTGGTGATCCAAGTGATGCTTTTGCTTCTCTCTCACAGGGTCTGGAGGCTGTGGGGGGCCTGGATGGGGGACAACAGTCTTTGACTAAACCCTGGCAAGACCAAATGGCTTTGGGTGCATGGGCCCCCCAAATCCAGGCCTTTGATATATTTAGTTCTGAATAAGGTGGCACTATCTCAGATGGATCAGGTCTGCAACTTGGAGTTTCTCCTGGACTGGTGACTCCTGCTTAAAGAGCAGGTGGCAGTCACAGCTAGGAGAGCCTTTGCACAACTTTAGGTTGTGCGTCAATTATGGCCTCTCCTGGATTAGGAGTCCCTGTGCTCAGTCATTCAAGTCATCTCTCATTTGGACTATTGCAACGTGCTCTACATGAGGCTATCCTTGAAGAGTATTTGGAAGCTACACCTAGTGCAGAGTGCAATGGTGCAGGCAATTTTGGGGGCCCCAAGGGTGGCCCAGGTAACATCACTGCTCTGCAAGCTGCACTGGCTGAGTTTGTTTCTGGGTGCAATTCAAGGTGATGGTAATTACCTTTAAAGGACTTCATGGCCTGAATTCAGGCTACTTGAAGGATCATCAAGATTGCACTATGCTGGCAGAGGAGGCATGCTGCGGGTTGCATTGGCCAGGGTATTCTGACTGGTGAGCTCTGGGATAAAGCTTTCTCTGCTGTTCTTCTGTCCTTTACCTAAAGGAGGCTAAAGATCTTGGCCTGGGGCTCCAATGGGAGGTTTTCCAACTGGGGGTGGTAGATATGTCAATAATTGATCCCACTCCCCCCATCGTACACCCCCCCTTTAGCTAGGTTGATTGTTATAGTACAATATTTATTTTATTAGGCTTTGGACAGTTTTATTTTTTAATATTTGAAGCTGCCCAGAGCTACTGTGTGAAAAGATGGGTGGCTAATAAATTTTACAAATAAATAAAACAGTTTTATTCATCTATCTTATTCAATTCATTCTTGTAGGACACAAGGCTTAATGAACCTGAAGGAAATTGAAAAATGTACAGGGGTAGAACTTTGTGTTTAGAGAGGCAACAGAAAACAAAACAGAGACTTCGTTGGACAAGCAGATTAATCTCAATGGGAAAGTATTTGTAAATATGAAACTCTTTTAAAAGTTGAGCAATGACAATATTTAAAAAACAATGATGAAGAACACATCAGTCTCCCTAACATCAGGCACTGAGCTTGAAATAGCTATTCTTGAACAAAGTTATTCAAAAGAGAAAGTAAAGTTTTTAATACTACACACATTAATCGAATCAACTTTGGAAAAACATGCTTGCTACTCCAACACAGTTTTATTGATGAAAACTAATAGTCATGAAATTTTATTTATTTATTTGCATTTCATACAACACTAGGTAAACCCTCCTACATTGTCCACAACCATGGTTCAATGAATGGTTGCATAGTTTAGTATTATGCCAGGATAACAGTCCTTGAATTTGATGAATGGCCTATAGACTACATCAGTGAATGTCCCAATATATTTTTTTACTCTTTAAGGGATTGCAAATTCTCTGTTCCTTTTGCCACAAAAAATTAACATGACCATCCTTTCTAGTACATGATGAAACCATATAAAACTCTCACATTAAATCACTGGTGGGCTGCTGCCAGTTTGGACCAGTTTGGGCCCCTGGCCCCCTGCCAGGGTGCAATCCCATCCTATATTGCTGTGTTTTTTGACGCTGCATGCATGCGCAGTTGGTACGTGTGCACATTTCTGGTGCTGGGCGAACAGGTTGTTATGGTATGTTGCACCCACCTCTGCATTAAATTAAATTTATAATTAAAATTATATCACAAGGACTGCAGATTGCAGCCTCAGTCCAAAGATACTTATGATAAGTATCTCCTTGCAAAAGTCTGCTACAGTAGTGATAGGAAAGCCTTCTGTGAAGCAAAATGACTCCAGAGAGCCCCCTTGTGCCGATTTGCTGGATTTTTCTCTCCTCTTGTGTAAATTGGTGGCAGAAAGTTTTAGCTGTGTGTGCACGCATGGATTGCATTATAACTTCCATAACACCCACCAAACATTACGTACCCCAGCTTCCTGAATAAAACAGTATGAATTTTATTAATGAAGTCAAGTAGCAGTTCTAGGGTGGTTATTTAAAAGCTGTGCTTTGATGCACAAAGTTGGACAACACTTATCCTCTCATGTCTTGTGTGTGAAGGAAGTCCACATGTTGATAGGGCAGCAAGGTAAAGCCACTGCTATGACCAACACCACTTCTGTGTCATTTTGCTTCCCTAATGAATTCTTCTAGCTTTTATGAAAACTCTTTCAGAATATGGATTGTCTGCAATGGCTTATCTTAATGGTGTTTCCCCTACTTTGAATGATGATGCAGAGATTTCTCTAAATTCTCCACAGATCAGATTATATATTGGTGCCTGGACTGCAAAACTGAAATAAAGTTGTTAGTAGTCTTCATGTAACAGAGATCTTCATAGTTGTAACGCTAAGTGAACTCTTAGGCTTGGTCTAGCCTGAATTTGGCCTGAGAAGTTCTTTACCAGGACTCAAGTTGCAGCAAGCAAGGTTCAAAGCCTTGTCAGATTCAGGCCAGGTGTCAAAGTTCCCAGGGCGGTGGCTATAAGTTAGAAGAAGGCATGAAAATGTGTCAGATTGGGCTGCCACTGATGCTGCTTCCAATGACCCTCACATGAAGCCTTCTGTGCTGTAAGCACTCAGCTATCACTTAAGTACAACTGGTGCTGTCACTCAGCTCTGATGTTAGCAGCTCGTCTATTCAGGAGCAAGAGTTTACTACCGGTGTTGAGAGCCTGCCAAGATACTTTTGTATGAAATGTCCCACATCCTCACTCTCTGCTCTCTGACTTTTGAAGTGATACAGTGGTATTCTTCCAGCTTGGCCAGTCATGACTCCAGATCAGAGTCTTCAGGAGCAGAGATGAGAACAATGGGGCATGCTTTTGCCCCATTGTTCTGTTTATAGGCCAAGTCCTCAATTGCAAGTCTGCCGGGTGCCTCAGCCCATTTTCTCTCTGTCCTCTCAATGATTAGTCATAAGCCAGGGATATGGTAAGTACATACTACCATATTCTCCCTACTCAGCTAGAGACCAGTCAGGAAGCACAACTAGATAAGCTAATTCTATTTTATTGTAAAACTACACTAACAGAATCTTGCAAGCCTGACATTTCCTAGGTAGCATCACTTTGCTTTGTGCCCCAAGGTCATTACCACATACCATTACATTACGACTCTCTGGTACACCATCAGGATGTGGGTCATCACAATTTCAGGGAGTAGCTCCTTTCGGAGGGGAGGCAGAGTGACAAATAAGGCATGTTTTCAGGGTCCCTATAAATGGCATTGCAACCCTGTCAGATCAAACCAGGTAGGCAGCTACCACAGGAAATAGACATCTCCTCAAGTTAACAGGGTCTCTACCATATAGGGTTTTATGGGTAAAAAACATCATTATGAATTACACCTAGAATTAAACTGCAACTCCCTTGGTCTTCCCAAAAGGAGTTAAGGAGTTAAGACATGGCTCTGCGGCCTTGCATGGGGAGCCCAGGAGAGCACACAGCCATGGAGTTAGTTAGTCCCCTGAAAGCCCTCCCTTCACTTTTTAACAAATTCTTGCCTTCTCTTATATTTAAAATAATAATAATAATAATAATAATAATAATAATAATAATAATAATAATAATAATAATAATAATAATAATAATAATCTCTCTTATATTTTAATGTTTTATTGGACAGTACAGAAATGTGAAACATAAATAAATAAAGTGTGAGTGTGCACAGTTAAGCATGTATATTATTGTACACAAACCCATAATTTGGGTCACAAATTATGCCTCGCAAGGCATAATTTGCGACCCACCCGCCAAGATGAATTAACAATTAATGTTTGACCATCCCAGGCAGAGGGCAAAAAGAGAAGATTAACTTATGAATCACAGTGGGTGCCTCTGTTTTTTATTTTCTTTCTCTCCATTATACAAGAAATATACAAGGTTTCCCAATACACAAGAAATATTGATTTCATAGATTCTGGACTGGACTCAATTTACTTCCTCAGAAATGAGCAGATCTGCTTTTAAAAATGCTGCAGTTTGGCTGAGCTAATCTTTTTTGCAATAACTTCCTCACAGCTCCTTTGATTTCTTTGTTCCTAACACTATAAATTAAAGGATACAACAGGGGGGTAATGTTGGTATAGATGAGGGCTATCATCTTATCTCGATGGGGTGAGTAGCTAGACTTGGGTCGGACATATATGAAAGTGGCACAACCATAATGCAAGACTGTGACCACCAGGTGTGAGATGCAAGTGGAGAAAGCCTTACCTCGGCCAGAGGAATTATGGATCCTCATCACAGCAAGGCAGATGCAGGTATAAGAGATAAGAATGAGGAGGAAAGGAAGGAGCAGAATGAGCATGCAAGCTACAAGGAGGGGAAGCTCATTGATATAGCTCTTGGTGCAGGCCAAGTGGAGAAGAGCAGGGACGTCACAAAAGAAGTGATCAATATGGTGGGAACTGCAGAAGGGCAGGTGGAAGATAGCCACAGTCAGCCCCAGAGAGACCACAAATCCCCCAAGGCAGCAGATGACCAAAAGCTGAAGACAAAATGCTTGGTTCATCACTGCCATGTAGCGAAGGGGCTGGCAGATGGCTACGTAGCGGTCATAAGACATGGCTGCGAGGAGGAAACATTCAGCTCCCCCCAGAGCTACGAAGAAATGCATCTGGGTAGCACAGCCCACAAAAGAAATGGTGCTTTCCCTGTTGCTCAACAGGTCAGCCAGCGCTTTAGGAGCAACGATGAGGGTATAACAGAGCTCAATGGCCGAGAGCTGGCAGAGGAAAAAGAGCATTGGAGGACGGGAGGGCACAGCTGACACAGCCAAGAGAATCAGCAGGTTTCCTGCAAGGGTAGCCAAGTGCAACCCAAGGAGGATGAAGAAAAAGAAAACCCGCAAGTAGAACAGGTCAGAGAACCCAAGCAGCAGGAATTCCATGCTTGAGGAAGTCTGGTTATCACTCTCCATGCAATTGACCACAGATATTAGACCTGCAAGAGGAAAAAAGAATGAGACAAAAGAATATAAACCTAGATGGAAAGATAAAAGTAATCACCTAACCATTCCCAGCAGTTAACTTGTGTTTTTTTAAATTATTTATTTTTTGACAGAAAAAGAAAACTCATCAAACCAATTACAATGTACTGCATAGGTGTTAAAATATCTTCTTGTGCAATCACAAAATGAACATCTCTTTCATACATATATCTTATATTATCTTTTCTAACATATCTTTCCATTTAGCCAATAGTAAAATAAATCCCATATTTTATAATATTGCTTATCTTCTTGGTCTCTAATTTCAAATGTCAATTTACTCATCTCTGCACATTCCATCATTTTCCTAATTATTTCATCTTGTGAAGGTAACTTCTCATTTTTTCAGTTTTTAGCAAACACAATCCTGGCTGCTGTAATAATATTCACAATCAAATATTTTACATCTCTAGTATATATCTCAGGTATAATTCCCAACAGAAATACTTCTGGCATAAAGTCAATATGTTTTTTGATCATTTTCTCCAACCATGTGTGTATATCAGTCCAGTATCTTTTCGCTTCAACACATGTCCGCCACATATGGTAATACCAGCAGTTAACTTGTTGTGATCCAAGTACCCATGGAAAACTAGCAGTAGAACAGGAATGGCAAACTAAAATCCACCAATGGTGCCCAGCTCTAGTTGTTGTAAGGAATGATAGTAAATTGGGGGGCATGCGCATTTTGTATTTTGTGTAAAACGTATTGTTATTCCTGCAGTATATTCTAGAAAAACAAGATTCTCTTGCATTTCCTTTCTTCTACTTCTTCAAAAACCTTTGCAAGAAGGAAAGGCAGGTTACATGTTCCTCAGACTGCACCCAACTGAGTAGATCGCAGTACTGAAATGCATGAGCTGTGTTTTTAGGGAGCCTAGTTGCTATGTTTTCAGAATCTGGAGAACAGTGGAGTATCCAAAATAATAGAATTTGGTCCTACTTCTGACAAAGCCACATTATCCATTTTATACCTAACAGTGACTTGTAACATCACTATAATGCATTATACTTTGGTGGTAATGTTGATGATTATCTTGTGCATTCCGTGATACAACTTATTCTGTTGAAAATATTGTTTGATTGGCATTAAAAATAAATACTAGGAGCATTCAATATTATACCCTAACAAGAAAATATCTTAAAAGTTTTCTAATGAAATAGCTTGATATCTAGGCATCCCAACAACCCTATTTCCTTTCTTATGAAAAGGCTTCCAGTGTGACCTGTTTTCTGATACCTACATTTTACACATAACCTCTCAAATCAAGGAATATTTATTTTATTTATATGGCAAAATACAATACAATACAATAAATATTTCTTGGATTGGGAGGTCATGTGTAAAACCTACCTCCTTCCAGAGTAACTAATGCTATGGTGCACAAGAATCACTATAGGAACAGCAGCTGGGAGGCTATTTATCAGTAATCGTTCAGTGGCAATTGCAGGAAGCTATAAAACTTGGATGAAGTCAGCAAACAGGAGACTGTAGAGTAACATTAGAATGAAGTTTGCTGAATTTATTCATGAGTACAGTAATCGTTGCTGAAAGATCATGGCATGAATAACAACAATATCAGAACACTGCATTATAGGAAGTTTTCTGTGAAACCCTTGTTTAATCTCACATGTAGCCATTCCCTCTCGTGATTGGAAATTCAGGAATCTAGTCTCAATGCATCTAAGCTGGGAAAGGTCATTTTCTCGTGTTCTCAAAGTATCCAGGTTGAATGGGAAACACAGAAAGCCTTAAATCAGCAAAGAATAGTGAGGTCAGGCAAAAAAGTTAGTTTTTCTCTTTTCTTGCTCAAACAAAGAATATAACCTCTGCTTCTTCTGATTCACGTGCAGGGCAGCTTACAGTAAGCAACAGGAAATATTGGAGGTTATATAGGCTATAAAAGTATAAGGACAGCAAAAACACATCTTGGTTAACGTGATGCAATTTTGTTTTGTGTCCACCTAGTCTGGATTCTTTGTCTACAACAGTGGGTTGTTAAAGCAGGAAGATTAAGACAGAAGAAATTTTAGTTTGAAGAGAGCTAAAACAATTTCTGCCCAAGAAGATATAACAAAGGAAAGTGATGGCTCAGATTGTGATGGGTTACTTTTCAGTCCAGAGTTTGATTCAGCTGTCATGGCTTTTTCACACATTATTTTATGTTACTCATTGTCAAAAAATACAAAAGAAACCATTTCAACAGCGTAACCTTTAGGATTTATACCATGTTATAACCTAAAGAAAAATTGGCATAAAATGTTTTACAGATGATATACAAACCCATCAATAATATCTATGACAGATAAATCACAGATGTTGGAAATGCCATGAAACAGAAGGAATATTTTGTCGTATGTGGTAAATGGATAAAAGTCCCAAAAATACTGATGAAAAACATACAGAAAATGTTTTCTGCAGAAAATTTTATATTTTTATATAAATATAATATATTTTATATTTTATATATTATATATTATATTTTATATAAAATATTTTATATTTTATATTTTATATTTTAAATTCAAAATGAAAGCATAACTTTCCTTACTAGGAATAATTTAAAAAAAAAATCATCTAGAAACATCATAATTTAATGAGACATGTGTGTACTGGATAAAATTTGTACAATATAAAAGGAAAAAAGGAAAACACAATTCCAGCAACATCTGACAGGGAACTTGCAGAATACACAGCTATAGCAAAACTTATATTGTATATATATATATACAGATACACACACACACACACACAGACACAATAGAAATTTAACTGAATTTAAGCAAAAATGGTTCTCACACATACAATAATATACAGCAATGGCAAATGCAATAATCTGCAGTTTGGCTTTTTATGTGGCCTAAATGTTTATAAATATTGTAATTAGCAGACATATAAAAAGGGTGAAATCAGACACAATAGCTTTAAAAAAAATTTTTTTAGTTTATTTCCTCTATAGTATTTTAATTTTGTTAAACTTGTTTTGTTTATTCATTTTTCTTCTTTAACATATATAAACACACACACACACACACACACACACACATATGTATACCAAGTAATAACATAATGGAGATTTCAATATCAAGTAATTTAGCTAAAGACTGAAACCTTTATTGCACAACAAATACCTTGATATATGATCTTTCTTCATCTCTTCCTACTTAACTTTGAATGAAAAAGCCAAATAATCATTGCAACACGGATATCCTAAACAGTAACTAATGACACAATAACAGAATAACAGTTGGAAAGGACTCCTTGGAGTTCTTGGAGTTCAACCCTCTGTTCAAGCTGGAAGTCCTATACCATTTCAGACAAATGGTTGTACAATCGCTTCTTTAAAAACCTCCCTTTTTTATATCCAATACTTTAATGTATCTAAACAATAGAATTGATTGTAGAACAATAACATAATATATCAAGATTTATACTAACATAACAACAACAACAAAATACAGAAGGAACAACTTTCTAACTCTGGGGAAACAAAGCTATCTGAAACATGAGAAATGTTCTCTTCATGTCTACTATGGCTACTGCCGTCTGCCTTTATTGTTTCTTCTATTGCAAGATGCAGGTTTGCATCTTGAAATTCATGGGGGAAGGAGATAGTGGCTAGATCAGAAAATGGGCTGGTCCAGAAAAGTTTAAATAATCCCCTTTCCCATTATTTTCCCCCAAAGCTAATTTAAACACATCTACGCTACAGTGTCATGGAACTCCCAGGCCGAGCTATGGTTCCTTCCACTCCATAAATCCTTTCAAGGCTTCTGGGTCAACTGTGAAAAACAATTTGGTATTTCTTTCTTGCTGCAACCCTCCCCAGCCTGGTTCTGGATGTCTATTTTGCAAGCTTGGCTTTTTCTTGTTTCATAACAGAAAAATGAAGGATATCTCCTTAATCTGTTTTTTATCCAGTTGTAGCAAGAGCACTGAACAGAAACCATGGATCCATACTCTTCTTACTTTTAAAAAAATTGCCAAAATGATTTATCTTTCCACAGTGTTCAACTGCATCCTTCTCTCCTTCTTTTTTTTATTATCTTATATCCTGTGTGCTTCCAAGGACTCATTCTTCTTTTCCGCTATCTATGGAGCCCTCCCTTGAAAGTCTACATGCTGAAACATTAAGCATCTTTGACCCTTTCAAAGAAAAAGACCTTACAGCATTTTCTCAGCTAACAAAGGACAAGAATCAAAAGTGATTGACAACCCAAACTTCGGAGATAAGAGACAGATGGTTGCACTTTCATCTAAACCCTCTGAACTTTGCTTTGTTTTACTGGATTAGACTGTAGAATAAAGACGACTAGTTAATATTTTATAGTATGTAGTGCTTCTTAGAAATATTTTTAAAAGAATAAATAGATGTTATTTTGTAAAGTAGCAATAAAAGGAGATAGGTATTCTGATGAAGAATCATAAATGAATAACAGCAGTGAGAATTACATATGCACAAAATTTGAAAAATGAAAGTATCTCTATAGATGAAAAGGTAATAAAGAAACTATTACAGTAGAATGCACTGAAATGGACAGGTTAACGATGGAAATTAAGGATAAAAAGGGAACAGTATTACTTAACATGGGACTTATTGTACAAATGGTTAGGTAACAGGTGCAGAGTATCAACTTGCAAAGCTTTCAAGTTGCCATAAACAGGAAACTTCACACAGAGATTAATAACTTAATAATGTAAGAAGATTAACAAAATAGAAATAAATACATACACACACACACACACACACAAGCATATATACTATAAGTAATATTACCATTGGACTGTACTTGACTATAGATTGAAGTGTGTAGAGTGACAAGTGTATAGATTGTTATGGTACAACTATGAGAATAACGATTATAACGAAGACGTACAAGATTATGTATATTTAAGAGACTACATTGTATAATTATGAGAACAATGATTATTATCAGGGTGTATAATACTATGTATACTTAAGAGACTTGATACAGACAATATAATGTATATAATACATTTAATATATATATAATACATTTACAGACAATATAATATAATATAATATAATGCAAAAATGGAAACGTGATGTATAATAATGGAAAATGTATAATAAATAATAATAATAATAATAACAATAAATGAATAAAACCACACAAGAAGAGACACATTGGATCAGGCTGAAGAATAAAGAATGAATGGCCATTTGGATTAAGGCTGGTAATTTGTAGAATATAAAAAAATCCCTCAATCTGTTCCAAGTTTAGCAGAAAGGTAGGAGGTTGATGCTGCTAGCATGTAAAGCAGCATCTTATGCCCACAGTCAATAACATAACAGCTTTGCTCTAGATTTCTTTTTCAATCAACTATAAAACCAGAAATCTCCATTCCATTTGACTTTTTAAATCTGAAGATATTGGTATGCTTCCCAACTCTCAGATATCAAATGCATAATAGGTATCAATAATTCGGAATAGTGCCATGCATAAAAAAATTATCGCATTGTGTTTTACTACTTACCTGTCCCTTCTTGAGAATTTGCTTTCCCATTGATGGGGAATGATCTTATTAGTTTTGAGATGAGTGTATGTGTTTGTGTGTGTGTATACTGTCACTGCACAATAAGCTCTTCAATCAGTTGCAATTTACTTGGCTCTCTATGCTTCAATCATTAAGTCCCAAGTGATGACATCATGAGGAAATTCCTCTCATTTATCTGTGAAACCAAACAATCTCAACCCCTGGAGATCCTTTTTTCACTTCCTCAAGCAATCGAATGAGCTTAAACTCCACCAAGTGAAATCCAGAAGAAATTCTCAAACTTCCTGAGACCAAGTTAAAAAACTGGAATAGAATAGAATAGAATAGAATTTTTTATTGGCCAAGTGTGATTGGACACACAAGGAATTTGTTTTGGTGCATATGCTCTCAGTGTACATAAAAGAAAAGATACCTTCATCAAGGTACAGCGCTTACAACACTTAATGATAGTCATAGGGTACAAATTTAACACTTAATGATACAACACTTAACGATAGTCACAGGCTACAATTAAGCAATCAGGAAACAATATCAGTATAAATCATAAGGATATAAGCAACAAGTTACAGTCATAACTGGAAGGAGATGGGTGATGGGAACGATGAGAAGATTAATAGTATTGCAGATTTAGTAAATAGTTTGACAGTGTTGAGGGAATTATTTGTTTAGCAGAGTGATGGCGTTTGGGAAAAAACTGTTCTTGTGTCTAGCTGTTCTGGTGTGCAGTGCTCTATAGCATCGTTTTGAGAGTAGGAGTTAAAACAGTTTATGTCCAGGATGTGAGGGATCTGTAAATATTTTCACAGCTCTCTTTTTAATTCATGCAGTATACAGGTCTTCAATGGAAGGTAGGTTGGTAGCAATTGTTTTTTCTGCAGTTCTAATTATCCTCTGAAGTCTGTGTCTTTCTTGTTGGGTTGCAGAACCAAACTAGACAGTTACAGAGGTGCAGGTGACAGACTCAATAATTCCTCTGTAGAACTGGATCAGCAGCTCCTTGGGCAGTTTGAGCTTTCTGAGTTGGCACAGAAAGAACATTCTTTGTTGACCTTTTTTGATGACGTTTTTGATGTTAGCTGTCCATTTTAGATCTTGTGATATGGTAGAACCTAGAAATTGGAAGGTCTCTGTTGTTGATACTGTGTTGTCTAGTATTGTGAGAGGTGGAAGTATGGAAGTATGGTTTCTCCTAAAGTCTACCACCATTTCTATGGTTTTGAGTGTGTTCACTTCCAGATTGTTCCGGTCGCACCACGAGGCTAGTCATTCAACCTCCTGTCTGTATGTAGATTCGTCATTGTCTCGAATGAGACCGATCACTGTTGTGTCATCTGCAAACTTCAGTAGTTTAACAGATGGATTGTTAGAGATGCAGTCATTGGTATACAGAGAGAAGAGAAGTGGGGAGAGCACACAGCCCTGGGGGCCCCCTGTGCTAATTGTACAGGTATCTGATGTGATTCTGCTTAGCTTCATCTGCTGCTTCCTGTTTGTTAGGAAGCTTATGATCCACTTACAAGTATGTTCAGGTACCTGTAGCTAGTTTAGCTTAGTTGTGACCTGTCGTAGTGCAAATTAAACTTTTGAAAATTTCAAGGAAGATTTTGGCAAAGCATTCTTTATTTATTTTTTTGAAAAAACTCAGAAAGTATAAATGTTTGTCATTTGGGAGGAATCTTACATACCATTCGCCCTGTTGTATGTTAGGCTGAAAATTTAAAAAGTGTATTTAAAAAGTGTTTTCATTTATTTGTAAAAATATAGAGAGGTTTAGGGTTTTTTTTGCCATATATAATTTTTTTCAAGCAATTCACACTCTTTGCTTTCTTTTTCATTAATTTTGGATGCTTTTCTTTTTATACACAATGCTTGAATTTGTACAATAGAAAGGAATGACAGCATTTAAAGATGTGAAGGATAGCTGGGTTTTTTTCTGTTTACTTACTCAACATACAAAATTAGATAAATACTATTTAATTAGAATACTATATTATAATGCGAATCCAACAAAGTTGCTCATGTATCTCAAACAGCGGCATACAAGTCTATCCATTTCCTGTCTCCTCCCACCCCATTCAAGAATTATAAAGAGCCTCTATTTACTAAGTAGAATGAAGAAAAAGGTCTGAGAATAGAGTAGAGTAAATTAGAGCAAGGTAGAAAAGGTTAATTCAAAGAATATTTTTAAAATTCTAACCTTGCATATGTTTGAAATCATAGTACTGTTAGCTGCATGGTAGAAGAAGCTCAAATAAGTTGAACTTTCCCTCTGTCTGAGCAATATTAAAAAGTAAACATCCCTAGCTGGTTCTTCCATATTTTAGATATACACACCTTTTCTGCTCAGATTTCTATTCTGAATGTTATATCTATTGTGCAAAAAACAGAAATGCAACTTCATTCATAAGCAATATTTTCAACGACCAACTGTCTTCACTTATCTGCTATCCAGGTTGCACACAAAACTGTCCAAAACCCACTGGGGGTTTGGTGGATCCATAAAATGAAGGGTGGAAAACAATTATTCTTTGGCCGAGATAATAGTAAGATGCAAAAGCCCTGAAGAAGTAAGAATAACTGTTTAGAATTCAGGAAGTGACATGGGACAAAATCCTGTTTTATTCTTTAGTCTAAAGCTGCTGCTAATCCTTTTCATTGGACTTTGAACTTCAATACCATTGGTAACCTTGAGCTCCAATACTGTGAAGGAAAGTAAAATCAAATAATTCTGTATTTTTCCACATCATATACATTGCTATTATCTTCTCATCTTACTTAACATGGGTCACTACTTTTTTGGAGCCTTTGGAAAGCATCTGAAGATACTGACAAAGATTTGCCACCTCTTTATCTCCATTATCACCACTCACAATTCTTAAGCTCCAAAGTTGTGGATGAAGAAAAAGGAAACAAAAATTGCTCCCAAAAACCGGCATAAGGCTTTACCAAAGCTTGAGTAATGGCTTTCTCCCTGGAGATGAGAATAAGACAACTGCTCCTAAAATCTGTGAAGAGAAAATGATGTTTGTTGGATTATTTTTATCTTGAAAAGTCTTCTCACAATGATTTTATGAGTGCAATTTTTCTTTTGGAAATTCTTGACTTGGTAATCTGAATTTTGATCTGGAAATATTATCTCCTGAAGCCCTGGGAAAAGCAGATTGCCACTCCCAGATGTCTCCCTCCCAAATCTCAAGATAAGGACTTGGATAAGGGAGTGAGGGAGCAATATATATAGGACTGAGTCAAGCAGAAACCTGTTGGACTTGAATCTTGCTTATGAGCACTATTATTTGCTTGCAAACTCTGTCTAAATAAAAATAAAAAATAAATAATTTCTCTTCATATTTATCTTTTTTTCCCCTCGAATCTCTTTAGCATTCTGAATTGGTTAGATTTCTTACAAAACTTCAGGGACACAATGGATAATTTGTTCCTTACAAAGCCACACTACTGCTCATTTTGATAAAGTGGTAACAGTCTGTCTAGAAAAGAGATAAAGCTACAGTTGTTTTTAACTTCCTTTTTCCCATACCTCTGAAGTCAAGGTTGTTAGGTTACCAGCAACCTTTCTTTCATCTACAGTTTATTCTTATGATCTCTGTGGACTTGGATTGATTAGCATGTCATCAAAAGGAACAATATCTTAAATATCTCAAACTGTTGGATAAAATGTAATTATTTGAACACAAACATTAGCTCATCAAGAGTGAACCAAACTAATTGAGAGCTGATATTTACTTAATCAAAATAGTACGTGCCACACTGTACTCACGGAAATGTTTGTTGACTGGGCTTAGAAGTTTACAGAAAAATCCCTCCAACCTGTAGGAATCCCCTAAAACAGGGGTGTCAAACTCATGGCGTCACATTGTCATCACATGACCTATTGCGACTTTTTCCCCTTCACTAAAATGGGGGTGGGGATGGCCAGCGTATGACTCAACCAGCTGCGGGCCATGAGTTTGACACCCCTGCCCTAGAAGTACCCAAAGATAGGTGCCAAAATACTCCATGAAGACAGAGAATAATAATCAATAGCTCCTGAATTCTAGCAGACATATAGGAATAGGACAACAACAATAATAATTTATCTAATTGCTTTTGATTATGTTGAGTTGTTCAGTCAGTTCCAATTCATTATGATCCAATGGACCTATTTTACTAGGATAGTCTGTCAGTCACTGTATCTATGAGTTCTTGTCATTTCTGATCTACCCATCTTCTCTTCTACCAGCATTTTATATTACATTACATTGAGAATAATTACATATTATTGTACAATTATCATTACATACTGTAGAACTACAGATAAAGGGGAAAAAATGCCAGTTTCAATGTTCAGTGATAGAATCAACATAAAAATATTTTGTAATTGGCTCTATTGTTAATTTAATCTGGTGTTGGTTCTTTAATGCAATGCACTTTTACTAGTAAATTATACAATTATATAACACAATACAATTTCCTACTGAATTAGTGGCTGGTTGACAATCATAGGCAGTTTAATGCATGTTTTCATATCTGAACAATTAAATTATTTCCTGTCCATGCCAACTTATGCTTGAGCTTGTATGTTATGATCTTTGCAGTCCAGAAGTCCAAAATTGAAACCATAATAAATAACCAACCAATTTCTTAACTAGTGCTTGAAAATAATGATATAAAGGTAATAAAATAATAGCTAATGGGAGGGAAAAGAATACAAATAATACTTAAAGCTAACATTCAAATAAATCAGATATGAAGCAGTATTAACCTATGAGAATTTAGCATATCATTCAATTCAATGAGAGAAAGGCAAGCTGTTTACAGAATTCAATTCAATTCAACACTGAATTCAACAGGAAATAGAGGCATGGCGTTCCAAGAACTTCAGGAGAAATGAATATCAAGCACTAAGAAATGCTTAACTTCATTCTGTATTCAGCAAAAGGAGTAAATAAAAAGAGAAATATCAAGACTCTTACTGCAACAAAGGCCAACAGTTTTGAGGCTTCGTATTTTAGTATAGTAAAGTGGGAGAAATTTATAAGATGTGACATTCACATCTATGTGTTAAGGAGAGGTACCTTTTGCATGGGTCTTCACTTGAAAATAGAGAAATAGAGAAAATGCTTAAGGATCGAAGTGGGGCAGAGGATAGGATGGAAATAATTGTCTCCCCTTTGCAACCTGTAAACAAAGTTCTGCTCTCTGATACACTGTTGGGAGGGAAAATAATACAAATAATACTTTAACATACAAATAAATCAAATATGGAGCAGTATTAACCCATGAGAATGTAGCTCCAATACACTCCAATACAGTAGAATCTCTGGTCACAACCATAATTTGTTCCATAACTTTGGTCGCAAACCAATTTGTTCATGACCCAAACCTAATTTTGGAAATTTGGCACTTACAAAATAATGGTGCAGAAGGGGAAATCGGCTGCGGAAAAAAATTGTGAATTTTTTGGTCAGAACCCAGTTTGGTTGTGGTCAGAAGGGTTCATGACCAGAGGTTCTACCGTAAATAGAAAGGAAGGAAACTAATGAGTATCTTTCACAAATTTCTTTGCCATATTCTTTAGTTGCCTTGTTCAGTGTATTTTTGAAACCATGGAGCTTGGGACTCCTACTAGTTAAAAAGATGAATTTTGAAATGCTCCTCCTTTGTTTGATTCTGGATGGAACAGAAAGGTGAATCTGGGATCAAGCCCCTCAGCTGCTTCAGATACCCAATAGATAATACTTCTAAAGTCTAGGAGAGCCATGTATTGGAGTGCTTTGGTCCAGCTGTTTTTTGGGGGTTGCACTGTAAATCCAGCTTAATGGACTACACTGATCTCTTGAGAGTCACGCTGGTTAAGTGATGAAGGTATCAGCATCTGAAGGCTTAAAATGGTTTCTGCCTGGCATGAATCAAAAGGCTGGCAAATGAGCAGGAGAGCTCAGGATACTCTGTCCCCTTCTGCATTTCTTCTGATTAACTTCAGCCATGAGTAGAGATGAAAACAAGAGCAGAACAAGCTCAAACTCAAATGAGCTCAAGGTAGCTTCAAATGGTGAAGTTATTTTATGGAAGTTTCTGCCATGAGCAAATATATTATTAGTCCAGATAATCCCATTTTGGAAAAAACCTGGGGAATAAACAATCAAACTAGATGTCAACTGTCCAATTAGTGAACCCAAAACAAGGAAACACTCTTGGGAGAACTGAATTCTCAAAAGGAATGTTGGTACTGAAGAAACAAAACCAGCTCTGGTTTCCTGCGTTAATGCTTACCCTGTTAAACAATACTTTCTCCTTCTCCCCACCCCTGGTTGATCACATTGTCCAATTATGAAATGGTGTTTTGTTATGAGAATGGTCCATTTCTTTCTGAAGCACCTCCAATGGTGATGCTCTCACAATCTCTGCATACATTCTCCACATTCCATTTCCCTTCCCCCAGTTCATTGGCAAGCTGAAAAGAATTAGGTGTCAAAGAAGCAAAGTGGTTCAATATTGACACCAGAAGATGATCAAAACAAATATTCAGAAAATAAATCAATCACAGACTCACTAATGTCCATTCCTGTGATTAACAGAGTACATGGAAAAGTTGAGAGTGATGTCTGGTTATCTTAGCTTGGAAGATCATCCATGGGTCATTTTAATTATAATTTTTACTACCTGTAGCTAGCAGCATTGCTATAAACATGGAATAATTAAAGGAAGTATTGAAGGTACCCCACTTTTCTTTAAACTGGGGTCCTTTTTACAACAAGATATCCCTAGCAGATTCCTTAGAGTACATGAGGTTATTTGTTTTGGCTGCAAAAGGAAACTGTTTGCTGTAAACAGTATTTTTGACCTCTTGTTTGATCACAGTGTCAAATTTGCACATACTTTGAGTCAAATCATGTAAAATATCAATAGTTTAATAGTAGGACCTGCCTAATTAAAGGCTAGATTAGTGACATTTAAATTATGCATCAAAATGGTGACAACACTCTGTATTGGCCAATATTTCAAAAGTTAATCCTCTTAGTTGTGTCATCTAAAATTATTTTAAAATGGGACATTAGAGGCCAATTAAGAAAGTATCATAAAAATCCTCTGGGTCTAATTAAAAAGTTTTTCTATTAAAGTAAAACTATAATTGCAGATTAAGTACTTAATCTGGCCTGGTGTTGAACCCTATAGTCCTCTCTGAATTTCCAACAACTGAACTAAACTTTTTCCAGAATGAAAAACTCTAGGGTCTTGTTTAAAGTAATTGATGTTGAACTACACGAGTTATATTTAACCAAAAATTCCATCTGTGCTCTCCGATCAATTATAGCAATGTTTATTCATTATAGCAGAATTATAGCAATGTAGACTTATTTAGCAAGTTAAACCTGGCTTCTAGGAAGTGATTGAATATTCCATCTCAGCATGGGCAATGGTACATATATATCAAGGGCCGGTGAATGGCGCAGGCTGGTAAGGCCTGTTATTAAGAACAGCCTGTTATTAAGAACACAAAGCCTGCAATTACTGCAGGTTCGAGCCCGGCCCAAGGTTGACTCAGCCTTCCATCCTTTATAAGGTAGGTAAAATGAGGACCCAGATTGTTGGGGGGGCAATAAGTTGACTTTGTAAAAAATATACAAATAGAATGAGACTATTGCCTTATACACTGTAAGCCGCCCTGAGTCTTCGGAGAAGGGTGGGGTATAAATGTAAACAAAAAAAAAAAAAATCAATATAATACTGTAGGCAGACTAATACTATTCTGCTGCTATTTAATAATAGATAGTAGCACATTCAAGAGTCCATTTCTGAGTTCTGATTTGACATCATGGCGAGATTGGATGTGAGAAGCAGGACTCCGCAAACTTGTGCTGAATCCTCCTCATTGGAGGGACCCCCAAGGGGCTAAAGTCACCCTGTAAGGGTGACGAAGAAAGGAGGGGAACACTGCAGGTCGCAGAGAGTGGCGGCTCTCCAGATAGACCCAGGGATTCCCTCCATCCAATGATGAAAAGGAGAGGCAGCCATTATGGTTGCTGTGAAGCTGGGGCAGCCAAAGAAACAAAGAATGTGTTGGAGCAGTGTTGATGAACAGTGATTAGAACTGGGTGAGATGATTCTCTTTTAACCTAGAACCTAACCCCAAAGAAAACAAACCCTGGAAATGAGACTCTTTGAAATGCTTGTGCGAGCAGTGAACAATTACAGAGAGAAAAATTACAGACCTAAAAGAAAGAGAATTAAAGGGAGAGCGCAACATCTTTAAAATATAGAAAGATTGAAGTCTCAAACTTTATTGGCAATATTTTGGTAAGGCATTTTAAAATGCTGGAATTATTTGTCTGAATATTGACTATTTTCAAAAACTGAAATAAATATTTGCTAGATTTTGTGCAACATTGAAATTTAAGCTGAAGGTGCCATCTACTGGTGAATGGAATATATACTAAACTCCTACAACCTTGGAAAGTACTGATAAAACAAAAGAAAAAAAGTGGACATAAATAACATCTGGAGGACCGCTGTGCTATTTACTGTTCCATATCTGTCTACTTCATGGTTATTGGAGGTTTAACTGTGAGATTATGAAAGACATCTAAAAGAAAGCAACTTTTAAATTCTAGTATCTATGACTGAATTTACAGAGTGGACTTAAGGAGAAAAAAAACACACACCAACCGCTACTTAAATGCACAATCACATTACCACCCTGCACAGATCAACTCCATAGCCAAGACTCTCATTTCCAGAACCAACTGGGAAGAGGGCCCATATAAAAGGCACCACAGACAGAATCAGCAAGATCCTCCACAAACACAACATCAAGACAGCATTCTGCACAAACCAAAAAATATTCACCATCCTAAGATACCCCAAAGACAAAATTGAGTTAGAAAATCAAGGAGTATATGAAATTCTATGCACCGCCTGCCCCACCACATACATCGGACAAACCAACAGAAGAATAAGTGAAGAACACAAGAACTCAGTCAAAAAAGAGGAACCAACTTCTTCCCTGGTCCAACACCTTAAAGCCACAGGACATGATATTGACTTTAAAAAGACCAGAACTATTGCCAAAACTGAACACTTTAACAACAGAATAATCAGAGAAGCCATCAAGATAGAAAAACACCCACACAGCATGAACAAACGAGATGATACCTCCCGCCTACCAGCCATTTGGAAACCCGCCCTTATTGACAAACGAGTCCCTAACACGAGGAATGACACCAGACCCACATTCACGAGGTCCACACAGGATGTCACCACCACACATCCACCCAGAAAGCAGACCCAAACTCACACTGATGATGAAGCACGACCAAGGACCAGAAGCCAGACCGCAGCTACAACATTAGCCATTTCAAACCCCTCCAATCCATACATGCAGCAGACTGACACCCACTATGAAGATGTAGCACGAACACGAACACGAAGCCAAACAACAGCAATGCAGCTCACCAGCTCAAATCCCCCTGCAACTCAGACTAATCTGAGCACAACCAAGCCCCCACCCAAACAGGACATACCCCCAGCCAATCAGAGCACAGCCAAGCTCCCATCCAATCAGTTCAAACCCCCACTAGCAGTTAAAAGGAAGAAACAGCTGCGATCACACATTGCTCCCAGAAGCACGAAGCTGAAGCCTGAAGATGACGAATGAGACTTCGTCAAAACGTCGCCAAGACACTTCCAATTTTACGCGGGAGAAAACCCGAATAACCAAAGACCTACATACAAACACCCACGAAAACCTCAGAAAACATATATATATGTTAATACACACACACACACACATACACGCACACACACACATATATATGTATATCTATCTATCTATCTATACACACACACACACACACACACACATATATATACACATCATACATATATACATGTATGTATATATGTGCACACACAAACACACACACATATGAGCCCATCTCCAGAATCAAAATCTTAGAGCAGATCCAAATTCACAGCCAAATGAAATATCATGGGAAAGATATATTTAATATTATCTTGTGATATATTTGAGTGAAATAAAACAATAGAGGATGTTAGGTTGAATGGAAGAATGCAAAGGGACACTACAGAAGACTGATTAATATTATCCTTCTGGCTGATTTTCCATTTAAGGGCCTTCTGTTCCTCAATACAATTTATATGATTCAGACTGTAGAACTGTGGGTAACAATCCTCTTATTTGTTTGTATCTGATTTACACTGAATCAAATCCGAGAGCCAGCCTATTCCACATGGGCCTGCATGCATTCTCCCTGAAATGATATTTGGATTTCAAGGTGGTGGTACAGGTAGTCTTCCTTTAGCAATTGCTTCATTTAGCAATTGTTTACAGTTACGATGGTAATGAAAATCAATCATCTCACTTACGACCTTTATAAAACTATAAAGCAAAGGAAAACTGAAGTAAGATTATATGTACAGTTGCGGTTCCACTTAGCAACCACTTCACTTAATGATTGAGTTACTAGTCCCAATTGTGGTTGCTAAACAAGGATTATCTGTATTTATATTAGCCAGATATTATTCCTGATATATTTAGTTAAATAATTTAGATCTATAAGGCTGCCCAACTAATAAACAACTCTGGATGGTATGAAAATTAAATTAAAACCCAGTACGTTAAATCAAGCAAAAAAAAAAAAATTGAACATAACATGGGGAAAAGATATATACCATAAACAAATTGTACATAATACAGCCCAGATGAATAGCTTTATTCTAGGACTTGGGGAAAAGGTGGTTTTCAAGGCTTATTTAAAATACGACCAGGTTTAGTTGTTCAAACTTCCAGGGAGATGCTGCTTTGGAAGACAGATGCTACAACAAAAAAAAGGCCTAGGCCTGTTCAGATGTCATTGTTTAATTATAGATAGAATATGAAGGGAGTCCACCATATCACATCTTATGGAAAGGGCAAAAACAATGGGAGAACAATGATCCCTCAGATAACAAATCATGTATCCTATAACCTGAAGGGTGTTAAACAGGGATGTCAAATTTGATCACGTCATGTGACGTCACATGATGTATCACAACATTTTTGCTGGAGTGGATGTGGCCTGTGCACGATGTAGCCAGCCTGCAGGCCTCCAATTTGACACCCCTGAACTCTTATAGGTCACAACCAGCAATTTGAATAGCCTATTGACAATCAGTGCCGCTTGTGTAGCAGAAGCGTTTCATGGTTGTTCCAAGCCATTCCTACAACTGCTTGCTGCACCGTATTCTGGACCAGCTGTGGCTTTCAAATGGTCTTCAAAGGCATCTCCATGGAGAACGCACTGCAATCAACCACATGTAAGGTGACTAAGATATGGGTGGCCATGAGAAGGGAATCACAGATCCATCCAGAAAAGAGTCCGATTAGCACACCAGATGAATCTGTGCAAAGGATTTCCTGGCCACAGCTGCCATCTATTCTTAAATAGGAACTGTGACTCAGGAATAACTCCAAATTGTGCAGAAATTCTATCTGAAGAAGTTAACCTCATTCAGAACTAAAAATGGAAAATCTTCAACACTGGAAGGATCATGAACCCATAGTCACCCAGTTTTGTCTGAAATTAGTTTAAGCTTTCTTTTCTCCATCCGAACCCTGTTAGCTTTCAGGCTCTGAACAGATCTTGACAGTATCATTTGCTCTACCAGGGGTTGTGAAGGACCACTTAGTATGACCCACATATTGATGATATTTGACCATGTAGAATAGAATAGAATAGAATAGAATAGAATAGAATAGAATTTTTATTGGCCAAGTGTGATTGGACACACAAGGAATTTGTCTTGGTGCATATGCTCTCAGTGTACATAAAAGAAAAGATACGATCATCAAGGTACAACATTTACAACAATTCCATGGAATTGTTGTATATATCAGGAAGGATATACCAGCTAAGTTAATTGAGGCAGATATTCAAGGAAGATTTATTGCTATTGAACTGGTGATAGATGCAAAAAAGACTTTGCTGATAGGTATTTATGCACCTAATCAGCAACAAGAAAAGTTTTACAAAATGTTACACGAGAGGTTGACCCTCTGGGATTATAGTTTGTTTATTTTATTAGGAGACTGGAATGGAGTAATTGATACAAGAAGTGATAAGAGAACCTCCTCCAAGAAGATACCTATACATGCAAAACTACCAAAATCCTTTTTTGAAATGATGGAAGACTTTGAGTTTAGAGATATATGGAGGTTACGGAATCCAGATGAGAGAGATTTTACTTTTTTTCCCGATAGGCATCAATCTTTCTCACGTATTGATTTTATTTTAATTTCTAATGACTTGCTTTCTAGGGTGAAGAAAATGAAGATATTTCCGAGGTGTTTAACTGACCATAGCCCAGTATGGATGGAATTATTACAAGGGAAAAAAGGTGGTAGAACATGGAGGTTGAATGAAAATCTGTTTAGATATGAGGATAATGTAAATTATTGTAAGAAACAGTTGAAAGAATTTTTTGATTTTAATATGTACAAAGGGACACCTATAGGAACTGTGTGGGAGGTGAGCAAAGCGTTTATTAGAGGGATATTGATTTATTTGGATAATAGGCAAAGGAATAATAAACAAAGGCAGCGTAGGTACTTGGAAGAAGAAATTCAAAGGAAGCAACAGTTATTAATTCAAAACCCACAAGATCACAAACTTAAAGAGGCTATAAAAATATTACAGAGTCAATTTAATATGTTAATGGTAGACCAGGTGGCAACGAATATACAATATGCTAAACATAATACCTTTTGTAATGCAAATAAACCTGGGAGATGGTTGGCATATAACTTAAGGAAAAAACAGAAAGCACGTGTCATACAAAAAATAGAATATAAAGGTAAAGAGATATATCAACAGGATAAAATTAAAAGGCATTCTCAGAATTTTATACTGCACTATATGCAAAAGACAAAATATTGAATAGGGACATTTATGATTATTTGAAAGATTATAAGGTTAATATTCTAACATTAGAACAGAGGAGGAGCTGAATCGGCCGATAGCTACTGGAGAAATAGTGGAGGCAATTAAACAATTAAAATGGGAAAACCCTGGTACAGATGGTCTTACAGCAACTTATTATAAAAAACACAGGATGAAATATTAGGCCCACTTAAAGAATTATTTAATCAGATACAATTAGGAGTGGAAATACCCCCGTCATGGAAAACATCTTTTATTTCACTGATACCAAAAGAGGAGCAAGATTGCTCTAAACCTGGTAACTATAGGCCGATTTCACTTTTAAATAATGATTATAAGATTTTTGTAAAAATAATAGCAAATAGATTAATGTTAGTTTTACAACAAAGAATTCATACTGATCAATCTGGTTTTATAAAAGGGAGGCAGATGAGGAATAATGTTAGACAGATTATTAATATATTGGAATATTTGGAAAAGAAGAATACTTCAGCAGCACTTATTTTTTTGGATGCAGAGAAAGCCTTTGATCGATTGCATTGGGATTTTTTATTTAAATTAATAGAGAAAATGCAATTTGGAGATTGTTTTGTTAGAATAATTAAAGCGATTTATGGAGAGCAAACAGCACAGATTATAATAAATGGTAGTTTGACAGAAGTTATTAAGATTGCGAAAGGAACGAGACAGGGATGTCCCTTATCACCATTATTGTTTGTTTTGACTCTGGAACCATTATTAGATAAAATACGAGAATTAATGAAAATAGAGGAATTAAGTTTAGACAATATGAGTACAAAGTTAGAGCTTTTGCAGATGATGTAGTGGTTACTTTAACAAATCCTATAAATTCAAGTAGATTTTTGTTGGAAGTAATTGATAAATATGGAAAGGTATCAGGATTTAAAATAAATCAGAATAAAACAAAAGTGATAATTAAAAATATGTCTATACAACAGAAACAAAAACTAGAGGAAATGACAGGATTTGAGGTAGTAAAAAAGGTTAAATACTTAGGGGTTTATATTAGCTCATCGAACAAGAAACTTTATAAGAATAATTATGACTTGCTATGGCAAAAAGTTCAGAATGATATGAGTGTCTGGAAAAAATTGCAGTTATCGCTATTGGGAAGGATTATTAAAATGAATGTGTTACCTAGATTTTTGTTTCTGTTCCAGATGATACCAATAATTAAAAAGGATAAAAATTTGGAAGATTGGCAGATTGGGATTAACAAATTTATATGGCAGGGTAAAAAGGCGAGGGTTAAAATGAAAATAATACAGGACTCACGGGAAAGAGGTGGTTTAAGAATGCCTAACTTTAAACTATATTATGAAGCAGTAACCCTTTCAGTAATAAGTGACTGGTTTAACTTAACAGAGGAAAGAATTTTGAATATAGAAGGTTATGACTTGTTATATGGATGGCATGCGATTTATTTTATGAAAAAAGTGGATAGGGCTTTTAAGAATCATGTGTTGAGAAGTGCTCTTTATGGTCTGGAAAAATATTCCTATAAATTAGATTACAAGATTCCTATATGGGCGAGCCCTAGACATGCAATAGAGAATATAAATATAGAACAGAAACAGGAAATGATTACTTATAAAGAACTTTTGTATGCTGAAGGAGGTAGATTGCAATTAAAATCATTACAGGTATTAAATGAAGAAGGGAGGAATTATACTTGGTTTCAATATGGGCAAATAAGTGCTAGATGGAAAGAAGATCAAAAAATTGGTATAATGCAAAGGGAGGAAAATTTAATAAAGCAAATTAGAAATCAGACCCAGGAGCATATAAAGAGATTGTATAATGTGTTGCTTGAAATAGATTCGGAAAAGGATTTGGTAAAGGATTGTATGATAAAATGGGCACAGAATATTCAGGAACCAATAATGTTGGAAACATGGGAGAAAATTTTAGAAATGTTAAGTTTACACAAGCACAGAATTTAAGGGAAAATTTTTATAAGATGTTTTATAGATGGCATTTAGATCCCAAAAAATTATCATGTATGTATCCTAATATCCAAGCGAAATGTTGGAGGTGTGATTGTGATGATGCTACATATTTTCATATTTGGTGGACTTGCAAGAAAATTAAGGTCTTTTGGATAAGAATTTGGTGGATTATTCAAAATGTACTGAAGAAGAAGATAAAGTTCCTGCCACAATTTTTCCTTTTGGGAATTATAATGGATTGTACAGGGATTGAGACTAAATTGATTCTGAATTTAATAACAGCAGCAAGACTGTTGATTGGACAATACTGGAAGAAAGAAGAGATACCTACAATAGAAGAATGGATATTGAAAGTTATTAATTTGGCTGAGATGGCTAAAATCTCAGCTTTTTTAAAAGACAATACGCAGGAAAGATATTTAATTGAATGGAAAAAATGGATTGATTATCTACAAAATAGATATCAGATTAAGAAATATCAGATTGCCTTTGAATAATTAGAAAGTTATTTTATATAATGGGGAGGGGGTCGGGAGATGAAAAGCTTTGGATGTGGTTACTTGGATTGGAAGGGAAAATTTTATTCTATGTTTGGTTTATGTACAACAATACCTTGTGATTGACCCGGGAAGCCGGGGAGGAGGGGAAGGGGTTTTTGGGAGGGAGGGGGGAAAAAAGGGGGAAAAATGTTTTTGTTTTTTAAAACTCTTTCAATAAAAAAAAAAAGGTACAACATTTACAACACAATTGATGGTCAATATATCAATATAAATCATAAGGACTGCCAGCAACAAAGTTACAGTCATACAGTCATAAGTGGAAGGAGATTGGTGATGGGAACAATGAGAAGATTAATAGTAGCGCAGATTTAGTAAATAGTTTGACAGTGTTGATGGAATTATTTGTTTAGCAGAGTGATGGCCTTCGGGAAAAAACTGTTCTTGTATCTAGTTGTTGTGGTGTGCAGTGCTCTATAGCGTCGTTTTGAGGGTAGGAGTTGAAACAGTTTATGTCCAGGATGTGAGGGATCTGTAAATATTTTCACGGCCCTCTTCTTGATTCGTGCAGTATACAGGTCCTCAATGGAAGGCAGATTACTTGTTGACAATGTCAACAGATTACTTCATCCATATCTTCATGTAAATGTTAAACAGGAGAATTTTCAGCCCTGTGCTACCCTACAAACCAGAGACTTTGGAATAAAGCTTCTCCCCTATCACCAACAAGAGAACCACTGCAACACTATGGCTCCCACTGTGGCTCCCAATTTCTATATAGCAGTTGGTTCAGAAAAGTGGTGGGATTCAAATAATTTAACAACCAGTTATCTGCCCTAATGACCAGCTAGGTAAGTGTGGCCAAAGTGGGTGTGACCAAGGGGTGTGACAGGCAGCACTTGGCCTCCTGCACCCCCCTGGGAGCAAAAACGGGCCATGGGGGGATGCGCCCCCCCCGCATCCTTTTGGGCCTAGTAATCCTTTTTGCAGCCTCCTGGGAGCAAAAACAGGCTGCAGGGGGACCGCGCTGCACCCCCATGCCCCGCTCTGGGCCTAGGAGGCCTCCCTACAGCCTCCTGGGAACAAAAATGGGCCGTGGGGGACATGCGCCACACACCTGTGCCTCATTTTAGGCCTAGGCTTCCTTGCAGCCTCTTGGGAGCGAAAACAGGCAACAGGGGGAGCCCCACAACTCCCGTGGCCCATTTTGGGCCTAGGAGGCCTCCCTGCACTTATCTGGGAGCCAAAATGGGGTGTGTGAGGACTTCTGGAAGGGACAGGGAATGGAGGGGAGGGGCTAGGCAGCAATTTAACTAATGGTTCTCCCGAACCAGCAAAATCCCACCACTGGTTCAGAAGGGTATTATGATTAAGGGTAACAAAAGTCACTGAGAAATTAAGGAAAACTGGAGTATTAAGGATCCAGAGATCCACAATTTAATTTTTGTAAATAAGGCACGGATTATTGTTATAAGAAAAACACCACAAATACCTGTCAAGTGATATAATTTTCTGTTTGTTTTTTCTTTTCTTTATTTTTTCTTATGTTTTTAATGTAATAAAAGTTCAATAAAGTATTTTTTTTTAAAAAAAGGATCCAGTGATCCTGTGTAAGGTACGTGCGTATGATTTTGGGAGACTGGGTGACGAGATGCAGCCTAAGGAATAATCAGATGAGGATAGCTCACAGCTGCATAGTGGTGAAGCAAGACGCTAAAGAGAGATCGTCCCTAATTTATCAACTGCAAAGGTGATGGCAGGATAACTTACAAGATTAATATAGTTTTACAATAAAGTAGAATTAGCTTATCTGCCTGTGTTTCCTGTCAAATACTGACTACACCTTCCCCATTAAGTGGCTCAGATTCCCATCATGACACCTGGTTGTTACTTGCTAATATCAAAAGTACTCTTTACGGAACTCTATCAGTTTCTTTTGATTAAAAAAAAGGATTGAGTCAGTGTTGAAGATCTGTATAGATTATCAACTGCTTTCTAAATATAATTCCAGGTGTTGATTTTAAGCTTAAAAACTATAAATAGTTTGGATCTAAATGTTGGGCCCCCCCAGAATGGTAAGGCTTTTGGAGAAAATTATGGTTCTTTTCTTCACTCTTCAATCCGTACATTTTACCAGGTTATATGTCAGACAAAACTCAAGCAGTGAACAAACATAGGACCATATCTACAACACAGAACATAGAGTAATAGGGTTTGAAGGGACCTTAGAGGTCTTCTATCCAACTTTATTTTATGTGGTTTCTATCTTTCTCTGAGGTCATGAGAGAACTCTTCTTTTTCTTTATTTTTTAATTTCTCCATTTTTAAAAAATAAAAATATTTTATTTATTTATTTATTACATTTCAACACTGCCCAACTCACCTAAGTGACTCTGGGAGGTTTACAAACAACATAATAAAACAATATAAAACATATCTAAAAGTACATGTAAAAACAAAATTCAAACAAGTTTAAATTTTACAATTTAAAAATGAAAAAAAAATCACAGAAGGCTAATTGTTTAATTTAAATTTAACTGTTTGTTTGTTTTCCAGCAACTGAACTTATTTTAATATTCAATACAGGTTTGTTGTTACGATTCAACAAAAAATAGTTATCTTGAACTTTTAGCTTAGGCTTCAAGTATTACAGTAATTCGCCTTTGATATTCATTGGCTCTATCGACATCTCATCAGAAAAAAGGAGATTAAAACAAAGCCCAAGCATTAACAGTGTCTGGTTCATCATGGAGATCATGTCTCTTCCACATACAGCAGCTAATTCGTAGAATCCATGACAAACCTCGTATTGATTAAGGTGGATTTGCATGGAAGATAAGAAATCGTATCAAAAATTCTCTGCTTCTCTGGGAAGCATGCTTCCTCTTCATCATTCCTTTCAGGGCATCCAATACTTTTTCATTTCTCAGGCTGTAAATAAGGGGATTTAGAAGTGGTGTCACAACAGCTGTCAGAATGGCCACCACTTTGTTGAACTCCAGAGAGGAGCTCTGGGCTGGCTGAGCATACATAAAAATGGAACTGCCATAATAGATTGTCACCACCGTGATATGTGAGGCACAGGTAGAAAAGGCCTTGCGCCTCCCAGTGGCTGATGGGATCCTAAGCACAGTGGAGATAATGTAGATGTAAGATACTGTGATGAGCAATAGAGTGCCCACAAGCATAAAGGAAGCAAGAAGCACGTCAACAAGTTCAATGAGCTGTGTGTCAGAGCAAGAAAGCTTCAAGAGTGAGGTGCTGTCACAAAAGAAGTGATTGATTACATTTGGGCCACAGAAAGGGAGCTGGGATATCACTACTGTTGGCCACAGGATATGCAAAAAGCCGCCCGCCCAGCAACTAACCACCAGAGAGATGCAGACATGACTGTTCATTATGGTGGGATAGCGCAGTGGGTTACAGATTGCAACATAGCGGTCAATGGACATCACACTGAGAAGAAGTAACTCAGTGGACCCCAGGAAGAAATAGAAGTGACACTGAGCAATGCAAGCTGAAAATGAGATGGTCTTCTTCTTAGCCAACAAGTTAGTCAACATCTTGGGCACAATGGCTGAGGTGAAGAATATTTCCAGAAGGGAAAGATTTCCCAGAAAAAAGTACATGGGTGTATGAAGATGAACATCAGTTACTACAACACTGATGATAATCAGATTGCCCAAGAGAGTGAGAGTGAAAATAATAGAGATGATTGCAAAAAGGAAAATTTCTAACACCTGGACCTGAGGAAACCCTAACAGAATGAACTCCGTCACAACTTGTCCAAGGCTCTGGTTATTATTGATTGTCACTGCATCCATCCTGGGCTTCATCTGGAGAAATAGAAAAAAGTGAGTCTGCAAGAGGATAGTAATTCAATCACAATCAAATTAACTGGAAGAAAAGAACATCAGTCTCACTATTGTCTTGCAGAACTACATGCTAAAAGGAAAGAGTTGGGGTGAACTATATTTTTCAAGGAAATATTTGGGAAATGAAATATGGCATGGAACATAGAACATAGACCATGGATGAAACTCAATCAGTAAAAACTTCTATACCTACAACATTTCACTTTTATTGTATATTAGAAATGTCAAAGAATTAAGTGAATTTTCATATCATCTGGAGGTTTAGTAATGCAAAAATAAAAGTCAGCTGTTTCTTTGTACATCCAATATTTATTTATTCTTTATTTATACCTTGCCTTTATTACAGGTAGTCTTGACTTACAATTATTTGTTTAGTGATTTTTTGAAGTTACAACAGCACTGAAAAAAATGAATTATGGCCGATTTTCACACTTACAACCATTGCAGCATCCCCATTGGTCAAATAATCAAAATTTGGATGCTTGGCAACTGTCATGTATTTATGACAGTTGCAATGTCCTTGATCATGGGCTCATCTTTTGTGACCCTCTGACAAGCAAAATCAATGGGGAAGTCAGATTCACTTAATTGTTACTAAGTTAACAACTGCAGTGATTTACTTAATAACGGTGGCAAGAAAGGTCCTAAAATGAGGCAAAACTAATTGTCTTGCTTAGCAACTGAAATTTTGGGTCAATTGTGGTAATGGTTCTTTGTTTTATTTACTGTACCTGTATTTTTTAAATAATTCAAGGCAGTGAACATATCGAATATCTCCTTCTTTCTCCTATTTTCCCCACCCCAATAACCCTGTGAGGTGAACTGGACTGAGAGAGACTGATTGGCCCATGGTCACCCAAACAGCTTTCATGCCTAAAGCAGGACTAGAAACCACATTCTCATGATTTGCTATACTCTACTGGTGTTTTGCTGTTTTACTGGAATATGTACCAACTTATTTTTAAAATATAATAGATAACTTAGACTAAGTTTGTGATTTTTTTTGTATTTAGAAGTACAAAAACATTATTCTAACCAGGTTGGACTACAAGGTAACTCATTGAGAAGGACAAATAAGCGATGTCTTTATTGTTAATTATTTATAAAGAAACTCTATTCTATTTTCCTTTGTTTTTGTTCTCCTCTCACAGATGACTCTCCTGTGAGAAACTAGTGTAGAGAACTATATGAGTACTGTTCATTATTGCAAATCTGGACCGTAATCATTTTGTCACTCAAAAATGCCGTGGCTACAGGAACAAGATCCCATTGCAATCATTCCTGAAGTCTTACTTTATTTTTAAAACTATATCACCTGAAGAGTAAAGTACATCAGATTTGTCTATTTTCTCTTCTCTGTTCTTTCCTCTCTTTTTGTCTTTTAGACTGAAATTTTGGGTCAATTGTGGTAATGGTTCTTTGTTTTATTTACTGTACCTGTATTTTTTAAATAATTCAAGGCAGTGAACATATCGAATATCTCCTTCTTTCTCCTATTTTCCCCACCCCAATAACCCTGTGAGGTGAACTGGACTGAGAGAGACTGATTGGCCCATGGTCACCCAAACAGCTTTCATGCCTAAAGCAGGACTAGAAACCACATTCTCATGATTTGCTATACTCTACTGGTGTTTTGCTGTTTTACTGGAATATGTACCAACTTATTTTTAAAATATAATAGATAACTTAGACTAAGTTTGTGATTTTTTTTGTATTTAGAAGTACAAAAACATTATTCTAACCAGGTTGGACTACAAGGTAACTCATTGAGAAGGACAAATAAGCGATGTCTTTATTGTTAATTATTTATAAAGAAACTCTATTCTATTTTCCTTTGTTTTTGTTCTCCTCTCACAGATGACTCTCCTGTGAGAAACTAGTGTAGAGAACTATATGAGTACTGTTCATTATTGCAAATCTGGACCGTAATCATTTTGTCACTCAAAAATGCCGTGGCTACAGGAACAAGATCCCATTGCAATCATTCCTGAAGTCTTACTTCTTATTTTAAAACTATATCACCTGAAGAGTAAAGTACATCAGATTTGTCTATTTTTCTCTTCTCTGTTCTTTCCTCTCTTTTTTTGTCTTTTAGACTGAAATTTGGGACAACTTTAGAGATCTTTTCATCATAATAAATATTAGATATTTCCTCCTCTTCACATCATCTTTTTGGAACAAATCTTTAATATAAATGATCTGAATAGACCTGACCTAGTAAATGAGGGGATATTGTTTAAGTTCTAAATAATCAGCAACATTTGCCTTTGATCATAATCACTGTCACACACAATTGCTAGATACAATAAGCATAGCCATTATATCTTCTTATACTCACTGTATCTTCTTATACACACGGTATCCCATCATCATCATCATAATTCAAGATATTGCTTTTTAGGAATTCAATGAACATAATATTCTTTTTCCTCATTCTGCATTATGATCTTTCAGACAAGCAAGTTGAATTATGCAGTTTCTGACGTAATTCTGATTCAGAATTAATATAGTTCAAAGAACTTTCATACAAAATGCTTAGAAGCAGAGAACCACTAATTGTCCTTGAATTATATAATACTCAAGCATCAGAGATTACTTCCACCCTTTGCTTTTTTGCTTTTATTAATCTCTGCACACTTAATGAACAACAGATTCATGATAAACTGAGCAATGGATTTCCACCCCCCCCCAACAAAATAATTTAAAACAAAGATTTTTCTTCACATAATGGATGCAGAGATAACTTAATAAATGTATAGAAAGTAATAATTTTACCTCCCAAAATGTAGTAGTTTGCAGTGCAATTCTGGGCATTTTCAGATTAAATTCACTAAGATGGTATTCCTGCATCACAGCCTTTCAAATATTGCTCCTGTGCATAATTCCTATCTTCATTTCTTGTAATAGCATTTGGTTAATGAAATGTATTAAAATTAACTTCTATCATCTGTAATAATATTACAATGGCTTCTTTTTTCTTGAGAATGTGGCTTCTGAGATCAGAAATTGCACTGTTTATTAATACAAACATTAACCTCTGGAGGAAACATATCCCTGTGGATGTTTCTTTCTATTTAACCATTAGTCATCATATCCAATAATATGGAAAATGTTGAAATACTAATATGGTCTCTGAATAAAGATCAGAGGACATTATTCTCATTTCATGTCTTTACATATCGCCCTTTTTTTCAGACTTAGTTCCATTCTACAGATAGTCTTCGACTTATGACTGGTTGCTTAAAAAGTATTTAAAGTTACCACAGGCTTCCTCAGAGTTACTCATGACCTGCTTTGGAAATTCTGATGGCTGCCATCTCACCCTACCCATCTCACCCTGTCCCCATGGTCCATTTTGGGCATTTAGGGTCATTTGCAGCATCCCACAGTCATGTGACCACAATTTAAGATATTTTTTGCTGGAAACTAGCATTTACTTTTGGTTTCTAGCAAAAAATGGCCATTAGGTGCGATAAATTACCACTCAAAAAAAAAAAAAGTCATAACATTGGGTGCAGTCACATGGTGATCCTGATCCTTTCCCAGGTGGTGTGCTTTCACATCTTTCCTCAAACTTCTCATCTCAAATGAGCCGCGGTGGCGCAGTGGTTAGAATGCAGTATGCAGGCTGCCAGCAGTTTGGCAGATTGACTCTCACCAGGCTCAAGGTTGATGTCAGCCCTGGAAACCATACTAGGCTGTAGGTTTCCAAACGCTGCCACATTTCTCCCCTGAGGGGAAGAAGGGAGGGTGATGGATGTGGTAACAGTCTTCAAGCGGTCAAGGTCGGTGTCATGTCCCACTCCTTCTCTGACGGCCGGGTCGGGGAAGTCCGTATCAAGCATGCCTCTGCAGCTCTGCCAAAGTTCTATCAGAGTCCTCAGGGCAGGCAGGAATCCAAGATGTGACTTCAGCAATCCAGATTAGACTTTGCCTGACTCAGAGAATACCAGAAAGCAGATCCTTTATATAGGCCATGGGGTGTGGCTCCATGACTCAGCACTTATCCAGGCCTGCCCCTCCCTTCCTTTTGGTGATGTTGCCTCTCCATTCTCTGGAAGCGTGGATCTATCCATTGCATCATTTCGTCTCCAGCTGTTGGTAATCCCAGCTCGTGGCTGGCTTCAGGCGCACATACTATCGGAGGGAGGTTTGTTTGTTCGGTTTGTCCGGGCATGGTGCCAGGGCTGGGGGCTGGAGGCATGCCAGGACATTCTTCAGCAGTATCAGCGTCCGGCAGGAGATAAGAGGGGCCCGGCTGCGGCGGGGGGAGCGAGCGAGGCACAACAGTCAGATTGTGTTTGCATCTGCAGAAGGAGTGGCAAGAAGAGGTTTCGAATAAAGTGGAAGAATGTTGGACCATGTGACCGGCAAAGCGGTTAGGGGAGTGGGACTCTTGGGGTTTGTATAACTGAGAAAAGAATCCGGAAGTTTCAGTTTTGGAATCTCACTCATCGTATGCCAGTTTCCTTATGCTAGTAAAGAACTTTGAAAGACAATGGCTTCAGAATTTTTTTATGCAGAAGAGGTTTTTCTGGAACCTTGACAGTTGACTCAGCCTTCCATCATTCCGAGGTAGGTAAAATGAGGACCCAGATTGTTGGGGGCAATAGTCTGACTCTGTAAACCACTTAGAGAGGGCTGTAAAGCACCATGAAGTGGTATATAAGTTTAAGTGCTTATTGCTTATTATCTCAAGACTGCTGTAATACAGCTGTATTCATGAGTCTTGGTTTCTAGTTTCCTGATCAACCATATGGCTCTTCTTTGAATTTCCCAGTTTTTTTCATTTTTTTCCTGACTAAGTATGGGAATTTTTTTCTGAGGAGGAGGAAGTCTGGTCAAAGTGGGGTAATTGTTTCATGGGATTTGGAAACTCTGCTTCTTTCAATGCTATCAACTGTATGCTGTATGCAACTGTATGCTGTATGCAGCCACATCACAGTCCTGAGTTATATTCAGTGTGGAATCTTTTTATGATCTGCTCTAGAATTTTTTTCAGGTATTGATATCCAACTGACTGGTTTATAGTTAGTTTTCCAGATCCTCCTTCCCCCCTCCCTTCCCTCCCCCTTTCAGCAATTCCTAAAATTGCTCCCTGTCATTTAAAAACAAGGTTAGTGTACATTGCACTTTTCATGTATTTCTACTTTAGTACAGTCAGAAACTGCATCATTAATTTTCACCAACTGGAAACAATTTTTTGGAGATGCAAATTATGTGTTTGGAGATAAAGATAAATTTTGGGGTGTCTTCAATTGCACCAGCTGTTAGATCTTGCCATATTACTGCAATGCTCTCTACATGGGGCTCCCCTTGAAGAGCATCCGGAGGCTTCAGTTGGTTCAGAATGCAGCTGTGCGGGAGCCTCGTGGCTCCCATGTGACACCACTCCTGCGCAGACTGCACTGGCTACCTGTGGCCTTTCGGGTGCGCTTCAAGGTTTTGGTTACCATCTTTAAAGCGCTCCATGGCATAGGGCCGGGTTATTTATGGGACCGCCTACTGCCACCGATTGCCTCCCACCGACCTGTACGCTCTCACAGAGAGGGACTCCTTAAGGTGCCGTCCGCCAGGCAGTGCCGACTGGCGACACCTAAGGGAAGGGCCTTCTCTGTGGGGGCCCCCACCCTCTGGAACGAGCTTCCCCCAGGACTTCGCCAACTTCCTGACCTTCGAACCTTCCGCCACGAGCTTAAGACACATCTATTTATCTATGCAGGGCTGGCCTAGGGTTTTAGTTTTAAATTTAGTTTTTAAATGGGGTTTTGTATCATTTTAACAATAGTTTTAAATTTTAAATTTCTGTTGAGAAAGTAACAAGGCGATAGAAAGCCTAGTTACTTATTCTGATACTGTTGGCATGGTACATTCTCAGATATCAAGAAGAATCTGAAATGAAGTAGAAATGATGACAGTCCTGAGAATATCAATTTAATTCATACTATTCCATCAGTTGATTCATTCCAACAGACAGAACTTTATGTCAGTTCTGATCATCTGCCTTCCAGTCTCAAAGCCATGAAGACAAAAAATTCAGTATCTGTAACTTAGAAAGGCAGGAGAAAAAATGCCATAAATACTGGAGTACAAATCTATACAGAGGATCTGAGTGGTGTGTGCTTCAGTAAGCAGGTCTTCTGTGCCTTCATTTTTGTTTGAAATCAAGAAATTAAATTTATGGTGCTATGTCTGTGAAACGTCTGCTGAAAAACCAGTTCCTGAATATAGGACTAGGTGTCTGGAGAATCAAGATTTACCCCTATGTCTAGCTTGAAGCCCGACAACTACATTCATTCAAATATGGTATACCATCTGAGAGCCAGCTTGGTGTAGTAGACCAGGCTAGAAACCAGGAGTCCAGGAATTATAGTCCCATTTTAGGCATAAAGCACAAAGAGTACTGTCATCTACTTCTTCAACACCATTTTCTCTGGTTTAAACATATCCAATTTTTAAATCTTCTTTCATAGAGCTTAATTTCTAGTCCCTGAAATCCCTTAAGTGTCTTCACTCCTCCTTTCATAGGACTTTGGTCTCTTAATGATCTTCATTCCTTTTTTTTTGAGCCAGTTTTAATTTCTGTGAACCATTCTTAAAATATGGCGCTCGGAGCTATTCAAAATGACCAAAGCAGAAGACTGTGGAACAATTACTTCCACTGATCTAGAAAGTATACTTTTGTTGATCCAGCCTATCAGGTTTGTTTTAAATTTTATTTCTGTCTTCTAGAATATTATCTATTAGCCAACTACATGTCATTAATAAATAGAATTTTTTAGAATAGAATAGAATTTTTTATTGGCCAAGTATGATTAGACACACAAGGAATTTGTCTTGGTGCATATGCTCTCAGTGTACATAAAAGAAAAGATACCCTCATCAAGGAACAACGCTTACAACACTTAATGATGGTCATAGGGTACAAACTTAAGACTTAATGATACAACACTTAATGATAGTCATTACCAGCAACAAAGTTACAGTCATACAGTCATAAGTGGAAGGAGCTAGGTGATGGGAATGATGAGAAGATTAATAGTGCAGATTTAGTAAATAGTTTGACAGTGTTGAGGGAATTATTTGCTTAGCAGAGTGATGGCCTTCGGGGAAAAACTGTTCTTGTGTCTAGTTGTTCTCGTGTGCAGTGCTCTATAGCGTCATTTGGAGGGTAGGAATTGAAACAGTTTACTACACTACTAACCAGAGCATATAAAACATTTGCTAGATTCTTGAATACAGCTCGACTATATGGAACCCATACCACATTTCTGACATCAATACAATTGAACGTGTCCAGAAATACAAGAAGAGTTCTCCACTCCTCTGAATACAACAAAATACCTTATGCCACCAGACTTGAAATCCTGGGTTTAGAAAATTTAGAACTACGCCGTCTTTGGCATGATTTGAGTTTAACTCATAGAATCATCTATTACAATGTCCTTCCTGTCAAAGACTACTTCAGCTTCAATTGCAACAATACACGAGCACACAATAGATTTAAGCTTAATGTTATCCGCTCCAATCTTGATTTCAGAAAATATGACTTCAGTAACAGAGCTGTTAATGCTTGGAATAAACTACCTCAGTCTGTGGTCTCTTCCCAAAATCCCAAAAGCTTCAACCAAAAACTGTCTACTATTGACCTTACCCCATTCCTAAGAGGTCTGTAAGGGGCATGCATAAGAGCACAAGAGTGCCTACTGTTCCTGTCCTATTGTTTCCTTTCATTATATCCAGTTAATATAGTTATTACATACCCATACTTATATATATATGCTTATATATTGTATAGTTATTTCATGCTTACGCTTATATATACTGTATGACAAAATAAATAAAAAAATAAATAAAACAGTTAATGTCCAGGATGTGAGGGATCTGCAAATATTTTCACGGCCCTCTTCTTGATTCGTGCAGTATACAGATCCTCAATGGAAGGCAGATTGGTAGCAATTATTTTTTCTGCAGTTCTAATTATCCTCTGAAGTCTGTGTCTGTCTTGTTGGGTTGCAGAACCAAACCAGACAGTTATAGAGGTGCAGCTGACAGACTCAATAATTCCTCTGTAGAACTGGATCAGCAGCTCCTTGGGCAGTTTGAGCTTTCTGAGTTGGCGCAGAAAAAACATTCTTTGCTATCCTTTTTTGATGATGTTTTTGATGTTAGTTGTCCATTTTAGATCTTGCGATATGGTAAACCTAGAAATTGGAAGGTTTCTACTGTTGATACTGTGTTATCAAGTATTGTGAGAGGTGGAAGTATAGAAGGGTTTCTCCATTTTGATTTTAATGGAAGAAGTTAGGATATGTGAGAGAGGATTATAATTGTGTTAGATTTTAAAAATTTAATGTATGACTGTTTAATGAACTATACCTTGTGTTTGCTCCGGGAAGTTGGGGGGGAGGGGGGTTTTGGAGGAAGGGGAGAAGGAGGGGGAGGGAGGAGGGGAGGGGGCAAAATTTAATTGTTGTTGTAAAACTTTTTCAATAAAAAATAAAAAAAGAAGGGTTTCTCCTAAAGTCTACCACCATTTCTATGGTTTTGAGTGTGTTCAGTTCCAGATTGTTCTGGTTGCACCACGAGGCTAGTCGTTCGACCTCCTGTCTCTATGTGGATTCATCATTGTCTCGAATGAGACCAATCACTGTTGTGTCATCTGCGAACTTCAGTAGTTTAACAGATGGATTGTCAGAGATGCAGTCATTGGTATACAGAGAGAAGAGAAGTGGGGAGAGCAAACAGCCTTAGGGGGCCCCTGTGCTAATTGTACAGGTATCTGATGTGATCCTGCTTAGCTTCACCTGCTGCTTCCTGTTTGTTAGGAAGCTTGTGATCCACTTACAAGTCTGTTCAGGTACCTGTAGCTGGTTTAGCTTAGTTAGAAGAGTGTCTGGGATGATGGTATTGAATGCTGAACTAAAGTCTACAAAGAGGACCCTTGTATAGATCTTTGGGGATTCAAGATGTTGTAGGATGTAGTGCAGAGCCACATCAACAGCATCATCTGTTGATCTATTTGCTCGATATGCAAATTGCAAGGGGTCTAACAGCAGATCCGTGATGGTTTTCAAGTGGGACAGCACTAGCCTTTCAAAGGTTTTCATGACTACAGATGTTAATGCAACTGGTCTGTAGTCATTCAGTTCCTTGATGGTGGGCTTTTTCGGCACTAGGATGATGGTAGAGCATTTGAAGCAAGAAGGAACATAACACATCTCTAGTGATTTATTGAAGATATGGGTGAAGATGGGGGCCAATTGTTCAGCACAGACTTTTAAGCAAGAAGGAGTTATCTTGTATGGGCCTGGAGCTTTTCCTGGCTTTTGTCTGTGAAATAGGTCCTGCACTTCCTTTTCTGTGATCACTAGGAGTTGTGAACCCAATGGGATGGGGTCAGTTGTAGGAGGCTTGGCTGTTGTTGGTGTGTCTGAGATGGAGGTTGTGGAGATAGGTGGTTGTAGTTTCCTTTCAAATTCCTTTCAAATTCAGTTAGTATTAGATTTTTTTATTAAAGACTTAGAGGATGAAGTAGAGGAAATGGAACGTGATCAAGCAAAGGTCAAGCAAATATACCCCTGGGATACTTTTATTTAGATCCTTGCATAGAGCAGAAGGTTAGACCTATTGGCTTAAATTTTCTCTTCCAACTCTATAATTTCATTATGAATTTAGTGATAACGAAGATTGTCTAGACACTAAAAACTATGCTTGTACCAATGATTTGCAAATAATTGATGAAATCCTTCATGATTGCTGATACAGCTACAAAAAGCATTCATAAGAGAAACCAGCTCATATTGTCTGTGCAGTTAGTTGATTGCCTGGATTTATCTTCGTTTTTAACAAAACATTGAATTAACCAGACTTAATTCAGAATCTCTTTGGAATTAAAAACAGGCAATAAAAAATAGTTTGTATGAACAATATATATATAACCCATCCTTTCTTGTTTGCCTCTTTGCTTCTATAAAAATCATACACTGATTCATATATTACCCTTTGTTCTTTCAAAAGAATAGAACAGCAGTCCATCTGCATTTGAAAGACAAAGGTCACTCTTTTGAAGACAGAAAAGTCCACATTTTGGACAGAGAGGACCACTTGTTAGAAAGAAGGTCAAAGAGGCCATCAACATTAAGATTGAACACCCACTCTCAGCAGAGGGGGAGGGATACAATACCACCTATATCCTGTTTGCAACACAGTTCTTTCAGCAGTTTCAAGAAGGTTCCACGCCGATTTGCACTATTCAGGTGACCCTGAAGGCACATATAAACCTCTAAGTGGCCTCAACGATTCTCAGAAAGAGTGCTAATGATTAGATGATTGCAAGGAATATAAATCCTTTCATCCTCCACCATTCATTTAGAACATAGAAGCTTCTTGGATGAGAAGCAAAATGTCTTCAAGGAAAAATAAAGTCCAATTGCCTTTTGAAAAAGCACTTTTGGGACATCCATGACCTGGATGACTGAGATCTCCAGAGATATTTGTTCTTTTAAGTTTTCATACAAGATATGTATGAAAGACTCCCAAAGACCCAGATTAAATCTGACCTGGTTTGTCTAATTAAGACACTTTCAAACTGAATAAATGACTACAGAATAGTATCTAGATTTTTTTTCTGTTTTGACTAGGGCTTAAGATATTTTGCTATGATATATTGGACATCTAATATAAGCAATGCTTGAAGTTTGAAGTTATGAACTGTTTTGTGATAATTTGATTTTTTCTACTGAAACCAAGATTGGGACCACATTGTTAGAAATATGGAAAGCAGGGGTGAAATGCTACCGGATCGGGCGATCCGGTAGCGATGGTGGCTGCTGTTTCGGAGGACCGGTAGCAAAAATCCCTGGCCCCACCCCCCCGCCTCTGCTGAGCCGCACCATCTGCAGAGATTTTTTTTTTTTTACTTTTAAAAGCCGGTTTTGCTTCAGCCGAAACAGGCCTTTAAAAGTAAAAAAAAAGCCTTTGAGGATCCCGCCCCTCAGCTGAGATCGGCAGAGACTTTAATCTTTTAAAAAAAAATTTAAAGTCTCCTCTGAGATCTCATCAGCAGAACCTTACTTGTACTCTTACTTGTAGAAAACATGTTTTCTACAAGAGTAGAGATTCTAAGGCACTTACCTGATTACTGATGAATGCATGGCCAAAGCCTGAAAGCAGTTTCAGTTTCAGCCAGACAGAATCAATCGCTCAGCTAATCTATTTCCTCGGTGATCAACTGGCTGGCTTTGCTGGCTGAGGAACTCTGGGATTTGAAGTCCACAATAAAATAAAATAAAATAAAATAAAATAATATTTGTGCAGCTTTCTGCGATTTGGTGTGTTTCTGTAGTGTTTCACTCTAACTACACAAACACACAAAGTCTCAGAAAGCTATATGTGGCATATTGTGTGTGTGTGTGTGTTAGTTGTGTGTGTGTAAAGTGTGAAAGTTGGTTTTTGAGCTTTTTGTGGCTGTGTGAAGTGTGAAGTGCAGCTGCTTTTACATTGTGTGTGAGTCAGTTGTGTTGTGTTGTTTGTGTGTAAAGTGTGAAAGTTGGTTTTTGATACCTCTTATTGTTTTTTTATACTTTGTTTATTATTTTTATTATTTATTGTTATTGGCCACGCCCACCAAGTCATCTGACCACCAAGCCACGCCCACCAATTAAGCCACGCTCACAGAACTGGTAGGGAAAATTTTTAGATTTCACCCCTGATGGAAAGGGAGTTTACTCAATGTCTGGATGGATACATATTTCTCAGTCCATAGGGAAAGAAATAGATATTACTGGAAAAATCCACTAGGTGACAGCAGAGACTAAATAGAAAAAATAAGTTCTTTTCCTTCAGACTTTTCTCCACAAACTTAGAAAATTCCATCTCTGCAAAAAGGCTTCCTTTTAGACTTAGAACATTTTTTCCAAACACGATATGAATGATAATTAAATATTCTAGCATTTATAAAAATGCTTCTCTCTTTTAATAAGAAACGTATTTTGGCAAATGTATTACAGATAGTCCTCAATTTACAACTATTCATTTAGTGACCAAAGTTGCAATGGCATTGAAAAAAGTGTCTTATGATTGGTTTTCACACTTATAATTATTGCAGCATCCTCATGTCATGTGATAAAAATTAGGGAGCTTGGCCATTGGCATGTATTTATGACAGTTGCACTGTTTACAAATGGTCATGTGATCACCATTTGTAAACCTTCCAGTCAGTTTCAGACAAGCAAAGTCAATGGAGGAAGCCAGATTTGCTTAATGACCGCACATTTTGAAAATATGTTTTAGATTAAAAAATAAAAATGTTTAAAATAAAGCTAGCTAATATAATGAAATAATTTAAAATACAACCAAGAGTAGCAAATGCTTATTTACTCTCTTTTTTTGTAATTGCATTCCTATATTGTCACTTAAAAGATATCATCAAGACAAAAATTCTCAGTTTTATTTTAATTATAAAACTAGATAATGAATGCCAATAGGAGAGAAGTCAAAATTAGGTCACTGAGAAAGAAAAGGAAGTTATCAACATGCTCTGGGGAGCCATGAAGGTTTTTTTGTCCTCTCACAACAAAGGTTAGCTTAAGGTCACAAGTGGGAAGAAGATCAAATGGCCCAATCAAACATACTTGGATAATATGGACTATAAGAGTCAACATTAATAATTATAAAATTAAAATTAACCAAGAACTAGATAAAAAGGACCAATATGGAAAGGAGTTTATAGAGCCCCTTCCTTCCTGCCTTGGTTCTTCAGTGTGCACATAGTGGCTAAAGGTAGGAGAGGAACATCCCTTCCCTTTCTCTCTTCCTTTTACAATGGCATCAGCTCTTCTACCTCAAAGTAAGGAAAGTTTTTCAACATGAGAGGTCATGCCTCAAGTCTGGATGGGAGTTGGGAGGAAATCTCTCTTGACTAGATTGGCAACTTCAAGAAGAAAAGTTTAACGTAAAACTCAGTTCAACTCAGTTTAACCTGAAACCTGTGAAAAAGGCAATTGAAGAAAACAAAGGGATTAACAGAGCAAAATGCAAACTTTTAAATACAAAAAAGGTTTTTGCATTAAAATGTGAAGATGGTAGAACAAGACAGGAAATTTTAGAAATAATTGGAAAATTCTATTCAGAGCTATACAAAGATTAAGATCACTCAAAAGTAACAACATCCACGAAAGAGGAAATGCCAGATACTCTAGTGGAGGAATTATCAAGTGCCATAAAATCAACTAAAAATGGCAAAGCTTTAGGAAATGACTGGGTTACGGTTGAAATGCTGTGGACTGGTGGCCATAGGTTACACAAGATATTAGCAAAACTATACTCAAGATGCTTCAGTGAAGGAAAAATATCTGTACTTACACACAAGAAAGGGGCCCAAGATGATTTAAAGTCCAATAAGCCTTCTTTCAGTCACTTAGGTTTTCATCAAGATAATAGCAAAAACCAATACTGAGAACATTAAATGATGCACAGCCAAAGGAACATGAAGAGTTCAGAAGTGTCTACAGCACAATGGATCATATCCAGGTTGTTCAGCAAGTCACTGAAAGGCACAAGTACACCATGCCTCTGTGCATGGCTTTCATTGACTACAAAAAGGCGTTTGACTCAGTATTCTAGCAAGCAGTAATTAATGCGTTGCTCAGCCAAGGTGTTGACACTTACATAAACATTGCTTACGTAAAGTACTATAATCAATATATGAAAAAACACCCTAGATGTTCTCAGCAGCCTGGATGATGATGCTTGGAACCATCATTGTCTTTTGGGCAAGGTGGGGCAGCATTGTGAGCTGCAAATGCCTCTTCCCAAGACTGTTTCCTGTTCACATGGGGTTTGCAGGGCAAAAAGTTTGACAGGCTGACTCACTCTTCTTGGACAGGGAAGACTGAGCTTGCTGGATGTTCTTCCACATCTTACCTCCGGTGGGAGTGAAAAAGCAACTGGTTGAGGAGTGGGAGAGATCTTCTGATAAGACACATCTGACATATCTGCTTGTTTTGAGATAAGAGCTCTCCACTGGCAATGTGGCTGGTGGAGATCATAGCTCAAGTCCTGGTTGGAAGTTTAAGTGGCACTCTTTTTAAGGGGTTTAGGACACTTAAAAACTAATCTGTAGATGGTTATATGTCCTCTAGCTTTTGGGGCAGAAGCTGAATGCACCCTATGCTTTAGGCATCTAGTTGGAATTCAGAGAACTTTGGATTTATGCCTTAATGGGAACAATTGTCATTTGCAGAATTTGATGAATGCCCAGAATACCTTTGGTATCTGCAGTCTAGAATATGTGGAGATCATGGATTATTATTTTTTGGATATGGAATACATTGATTTTTTTGATGTGAACTCTGATTATTATATTGCAGATACGAAGTCCATTAGTGATTTTTCAATGTGAATTCCACAACTGATTATTACCTTGCAGACTTGAATCTTTTAGTGATTTCTTTGCAATGTGGAATCCATGGCTGATTATTTTCTTAGGGATGTAGAGTCCATTAGTTATTTTTCCAAAGGGACTTATTGTCATGTTGTGGATATGGAGTCCATTAGTGATTTTTCTGATGTGGATTCCATAGCTGATTTCAATAGATGTGGAGTTCATTAGTAGTTTTTTTTGATCTGGACTCCATGGCTGATTCAATGGATATGGAATCCATTCTTGATATTTCAAATCAAACCCAAGTGAGTGAGGAATAGCTTGCAGTGGCATTGGAGTCCATGATGAGATGCAGAAAGCTTTGGATTTGTGCCTTGATATGAATAACTCTCATTTGTAAATTTGATGGAAGTTGAGGGGCCTCAAGGAAGATATGGCCTTCACTAATTATGATGCTGTGGATATGAGTCCATTACTGATGTTTCTGATGTGAACTCCATGGCAGATTCAACAGATCTGTCAGATCAGACCCAGAAGAACGAGCCACAGGCTGCAGAAGCATTGGAGTCCAGTATCTCTTCCAGTCCTGGGTAAAAAAAGACAACTGTTTTCTCTTGGGAAAAGATGGAGACCCTTAATTCAGTTCTCCTAATCTGAGAGTACTGACTGGAGTACTCTCATTTTATTTATTTATTTATTTATTTATTTATTTATTTATTTATTTATTTATTTATTTATTTATTTATTTATTTATTTATTTATTTTGTCACACAGTATATATAAGCATAAGCATGAAATAATTATACAATATATAAGCATATATATAAGTATGAGTATGTAATAACTATATTAATTGGATATAACAAAAGGAAACAATAGGACAGGAATGGTAGGCACGCTTGTGCTCTTATGCACGCCCCTTACAGACCTCTTAGGAATGGGGTAAGGTCAATAGTAGACAGTTTTTGGTTGAAGCTTTTGGGATTTTGGGAAGAGACCACAGACTGAGGTAGTTTATTCCAAGCATTAACAACTGAAGTTATATTTTCTGAAATCAAGATTGGAGCGGATAACATTAAGCTTAAATCTATTGTGTGCTCGTGTATTGTTGCAATTGAAGCTGAAGTAGTCTTTGACAGGAAGGACATTGTAATAGATGATTCTATGAGTTAAACTCAGGTCATGTCGAAGGCGGCGTAGTTCTAAATTTTCTAAACCCAGGATTTCAAGTCTGGTGGCATAAGGTATTTTGTTATATTCAGAGGAGTGGAGAACTCTTCTTGTAAAATATTTCTGGACATGTTCAATTGTATTGATGTCAGAAATGTGGTGAGGGTTCCAGACAGTCGAGCTGTATTCAAGAATTGAATACAGTAATTGAATCATGTAATTGATTAATTGTACTGTACTGAAGCTCTGGTGTGACAAGATCATTTGCTGCAAAGCAACAAGGAAGGGCATTCTGAAGCTGAATTGCCGGGGGGGGGGGACAGCACAAACAATCCCTTCCCTTTCTGTCTTTAGGTCTTGGCTCAAGGGAGTTGGTTCTAAGCCAAACCTGAAGCCCCATAGAGGATCAGGGGTATGCTCTGACCCCAGGCTCTGTAGCAGGGGCCTGCCCCTCTGGCAGCCATGATGATTCTACTTCCTGCAGAATGGAGGCTCCTCTGCTCAGCTGCTTGGATTGGGGCCTCCTGCACCAAGAGGGTGCTCTCTCTTGCCCTTGGAGTCTTCTTCTTAAAAAGAGATGGCTGAAGATGGTGGGTAGTAGTAGATGGTCAATCTGAGATTCCCAGTCACAAGTGGAGTGAGATTTGGAAGAGAGGAATGATGAGAGGAACATTTGGAATGATGTGGGGGGATCACTTACCACATGTGAGTCAGACATGCCCTGTCCTTACCAGGCGAACCACCACCCATGGCAAGACTGGAAGCTGAAGTCCAAGCCTCTTGCCCACAGAGCATCAGGGATTCATTCCAAGTGTTGAGAACAGCCTCATGCTAAGACCAAGCTTTCTGGAGAACATCATAATGCTGAGAGAGCTGAGGAGAAAGAAACGAGGATTATTTGTGGCAAGGTGAATGAATTGGATTATAGTGGTGATGGGTGCCCTGTTGGAAAACCTGAAAGACTAGACTGGGGCAGTTCATCTAGGAAAAAATTGATCTATGTGGTCACTAACAGTCCACACTGATTTTCATCAATACAGATGAAACTCCCTGGAGAAATCTGTAATGCTTGGAAAGGTGGAGAAAAGAGAAGAAGATGGCTGCACCTCACAGGGTTGTTGTTGTGGGGAAAATAAAAGTGTGAAGAAGTCTTAGGTATATCCACTACCTTGAGTTATTTAATAAAAGTGCAATACAAAATCTAAAAAAATAAAAGTAAAAAGTTACTTCAGTCACCAGACTGTGTGTGTTTGGGAAACAACACTGACTATTTGTCAGGACACCAGAGTCTCTAGGTTTGATTCTATTTAATGTACAACAGTGGGACTGGAAGTATATCTAGCCAATGGAGTCTCTTTTTAGTTAACTTCCTGAAATTTCAAGCCATGTCATTTTTTACCTTTTTGGTCACAATGCTCCTCAAACTGAGTCATCCTGAAGCCAATTGTTTGGCTCTTGCACATTTTTCTTAGCACACCTCCCCACTAGCCAGCTGGCTCCAGCCTTCTTCCAGAGATGTGCACCTGGTGGATGATGAGATTCAGTCACAGGTGTGGAGGTTACGATCAAATCAGGTGAGAGCAAGTAACAGAATAACATATATTTCCCCTCAGGATTTGGATTGGCAGCCTGTGGCAGCAATTTAAACCCGAATTCCCAAATGAGGGATATTTTTTCTATGCAGACAGTGCCAACCATGATCCAATCCACTCATTTTCCAGTTATTTTTAAACAGTCTCCCAGAACGGTGGTTCAGATTAATGGACAATTCTGGAAAGGTGGATGCTTGCCATGGTAACCTCCAGCCAATGAGTTTGAAAGGAGCCAGTGATGTCACTAACAGTTGTTTTGATTTGGCTTGGAGCTGAAATTTGAAAAATAATAAACTGGTTGCCTTCACGTAAGGGGCCTGGCCTAGCAATTTATTGGCAAACTCTTAAGAGCCTTTTGTGCCCCAAATGAGCTTTAAGCAGGGCTGGTTCATTTGAATCACTTTGTCTTTGCTTTTGCCTGATAGAGCCATTGTTAAGAACAGCAGTTAGCTAACACCCACTTTGATACTTACTCTCAGGAGCGAAAGAGGCTGACTATAGAAAAGATTATATTGTTTCTTAAAATGAATTAGCTGGAAAACTAGCTCTTTTGAATGCCCGAAGGACTTATAAAGTTCACATTCTTCCTTATAGGTGTGATACAGGCAACTGTACATATGTCATCTTGGGAGAGGTGGGAAGGCCTCAGCTACATGGAGGGAACACAGCTACCATTTTGTCCTGCCCGTTTGTGGACTGGGGGAAAAATGGCAGCCATTAGACAACCTATTTCATTTTGCTGCGGTGTAGAACCTTTCTGGAGCATTCAGAAGCTTCTTTAGCACTATTCAGACCCTGTTAAGGCAGCATAATGAAGCAGTTTATCCCTGGACTGTATGACATGAATGCGGCGGCCATTTTGTCCTGCCCACTTGTGGGCTTGGAGAAAATGGCTGCTGTCGGACAAACTGCTTGATTTGGCTGCCTTAACAGGGTTTGCACAGGGCTGCAGAAACTTTTACAAAGCAAAATGAAGCTGTTTGTTCTTGGTTCACATGGCAACAACCGGAACATAGGTGTAATTTTGTGGGTAGGACAAAATGGCAGCTTCTTCTGGAACAGCACTATCTGGCTGCATAAAGAAGCAATCAATTCCAGTGCTCTGAAGGCCTCATAACTCTTCAAAAGGTAAATGAGAAGGAGGGTTTTTGGCCTGGTGGGGTGGGAATCAGCCCTAAGGGTTTAAGGGACCCAGTGGGAGTCGGAAAAGACTGTGGGGACCCAAGGGCAGGAAGTAGACCATGGGGTGTCTCATGGGTGGGGGAGTCTTTGGGAGGACCAGGGCAGGTAGGCCTGGGGTTTGCCAGGCCTCCAAAAGCTGCCCCTAACTTTGAGGCACCCTGTGCTCCACTTAACACTCCTTTAACGATTGGGGAGGACAGTGATGGACAGGTTGTTAGATGAGACGCTTCACCTAATGACCGTTGCAACATGTGACCATAATGGGCAGGCTCTTTCTGAGTTTTTCTTTCTATCTCATTATTATATAATAATTCTAATATTCGCCTTAAAGAACCAGGATAAATTGGAAACACTTCTGTGGCTACAGTAGTAGTATGGGTAGTATTATTTTCAGTTAACATTAGTGCTTGATTCTTAAAAACCTTTTAAGGTCTTCATTGGAAACTTCGTTGTACAATATAGCTTTAAATATGTGCAGCCAGCAAAAGTAACGTGTTTTTTCTAGCTTTTATTAGTATATAGAAAATAGAATTTTATTAAGGTACAGTATTAAAATGATGATTAGTGCCTTTCAGAAAGGGATGATCCCAGCAGCTTTGAAGAAGGTAATGATGCACTCCCTTGGACCCAACCCTGTTGGATAACTTTTATCCAATCTCCAACTTTCCCTTTTTGGGAAAAATTATTGAGAGGGTGGAAGGCTTTCACCTGCAGATAGCCCTGGATGAAGCAGACCTTCTTTTCTGTCTGGATATATGGTATAGCACTGAGATAGTATTGGTTGTGCTTGTCAATGGCCTCTGGACACCCTGGAATGAGTGGAATAATTGACCTACATCTCCTGGATCTCTAAATGACTTTCAATAGCATCTATACCAAGACCCAAAGGTGATTTTTTTAAGAGGCAACTGGACTTCCTGCTTTTCTTTGAAGAAGTTTCACTTTTCATTCAAGAAGCTTTTTTAGCTCTTACTGGATGGTGGGGAATGGAAAGATTTATACTCCTTGCAGACAGTTGGTCATTTGCATTCTTTTAGCAAGTCCAGTCCTTTCAATAGTTCCAAGAAGGCTCCATACCCATTTGCACTACTCAGGTGACCCTGAAAACACAGATAAACCTCCAGTTGGCCTCAATGACTCTCTAAAACTGGCTGGCCTGAGAAAGGGGAGGCTGAGCTAGGTGGATAGTCTTTGACATGTCAGGACTGGCCAAGACTGAAAAGGCACAGGAATGGATTGAAGAGCAGGAGAGCTCTTGTGATGGAGACACATCTTCATTCCCAGGGGTAAGGATGGTTTTGCAACTTGACTAGTGGGGGTTCATGTCTCAAGACTGTGACGGAACCTGGAAGAGCAGCTGGCGATGGTATGCGTGCCCACAGAGAGGGCTCTGCGTGCCACCTGGCACACGTGCCCTAGGTTCGCCATCACGGATTTAGTGCAATTTGTCAATCCGACCTTCTTTACCTTCTGAAAAGGATGCAACATTTCCCTGTTTTGCTCTCTGTAGAAAAGAATGCATCAGATGAATGCCTACTTTTTCTTGGAAGGATGACCCCATTCATTATTATTGGTAGAAATCTGTGCCTTTGCTCTTTAACTAGATTCCTCATTTAAGGCTGCCACAGACTGACACATATCTCATCCTAGAATCTCAAAAGTGGTGTAGAACTATGCTACACAAACTGAGAAGTCTTAAAATACTTGCCATGAGATGTGCCGATAACATAATCTAGAAATCACTGGTTGCCAGCAATGAAGCTACATTTAAAAGACAACAATTAATCTATAGTCCATCAGTTATCACAAATATTTCATATGCTTTGAATGTAGGGTGTGTCAAATTTTTCAACTTTCAATTTCCAAACATTAGGGGTGCTCAAAAGTTGTGACATGCCTTGGGGATTCTGAAGATATTTTACTTTAATATAATTTAGATGTGCTTGGTAAGTAACTACATAAATATACATAAACATAACTTTTACCATTTTGTTTGTTTCATGTGTTATAGATTCAGTTTCATAAGTGCTATTTCTTGTCACCAGCTCAGCTAGTTAGCTCTGAATATTTATGTTAGCAAAAAAAAAAAGGAATTTTTCCTTTGAGCACACAGGATTTGCACCCACTAACAGATGGTCAAAAGATGCCAGGTTGTTTTGGCCCAAAAGCGAAAGGAAGGTTAAATTGCCCAAGAGGCCCAGCAGAGAAGCAGAGCCCCTTGAAGAGAAGAAGGAGGGGAGGCATGATAGAAGTATTCCCATACATGAAGGGCTGCCAGAGGGAAGAGGGTATTGATTCTCCATAGTAGCTGGAGGTAGGACAAGAAGCAGTGGGTGGAAGCTCTTCAGACAGATCCAACCCTGGAAATAAGGAGGAATTTCCTTACAGTGAGAACTATTAAGCAGTGGAACAATTGCCTCCTGGAGTTGTGTGTGCTCCATTGCTGGAGGTGTTCAAAAACAGATTGAACCATTATTTGAAACGGTATGAAGACTTCTGTCTTGGACAGGGGGTTGGACTAGTAGACCACCATGGTCCCTTCCAATCCTATGATTTCCTTTGTGCTTTGTGCTACGCTTGATTGTGCTTCTCTGTTGCTCATGAACAGACAGCTTCCCTCATGAAAGGCAAAAGAAAGTTAACCCACTGAGTTGCCTAGCCATTCCTACTCCCAAGTGAGTTGCCATAATTCTGTAGGTTCAAAAAATGGCCATTCTTTCCCTGGTTGCCAAGGGATCGAGATTGTGAGTTTTCCTGAAAAGCCACTAGTCAGTGCACTTTCTTCATGGCCTAGCTTGGCTATGCCAGCACAAAGGGTTTCTAGAGTAAGTATGGCCAAACTTGGTCATCTCAGTGGCCCAGAAACTGGGTGTGTGTGTTTAGGGGAGAAAGTCATGCTCCCCAGCTCTTCTGCTTACCTCAAATCTATTTCTCTTCTCTCTTCACAGAACCCCTGGAAAAATAATTTTCATAACTGAAGAGGCCCAGGAACCAACTGAAGAGCAGGAAAGCTTTCCATCCCCGGGGTAAGGATGGTTTTGCAACATGGCCACTGAGTATTCATGGCTAAAGACCAGGTGGGGGAGAGGAGGAATTCTCATTTGGGGGAACCCGGCCAGCCTAGGAAAGTCAAGAAGACCCTCTTGGTTTTATTTTATTTATTTATTTATTTTATTCAATTTTTATACCGTCCTTCTCCCGAAGGACTCAGGGCGGTGTACAGCCAAGTAAAAATCACAGTATCAATATTAAAAGAAATTAAAACCAACATATTATAAAGTGGCCAAATTTAAAACGAATTAAAATATAAAAATATAAATAACCCAATAAAATTTTAACCCAATAAAATTTTAGGCCAGTCCCGCTTGAATAAATAAGTGTGTTTTCAGCTCATGGCGAAAGGTCCGAAGATCAGGCACTTGACGTAAACCAGGGGGAAGCTCATTCCAGAGCGTGGGAGCTCCCACAGAGAAGGCCCTGCCCCTGGGGGCCGCCAGCCGACATTGTTTGGCGGACGGCACCCTGAGAAGGCCCTCTCTGTGAGAGCGTACGGGTCGGTGGGAGGCAAACGGTAACAGCAGGCGGTCCTGTAAGTACCCGGGTCCTAAGCCATGGAGCGCTTTAAAGGTGGTGACCAAAATCTTAAAGCGCACCTGGAAGACCACAGGAAGCCAGTGCAGACTGCGCAGGAGTGGTGTTTTCTAGAAAGATCTTGATAACTTGGAGGGCAAAATATTGGAAAGCATTAGGGAGGAGTCATTTTGAGCTTGTTGGCCACATTTTTCAATTTCTGCAGTCTCTTTGTCCTCTGGAATGCAGCCCTCCCTCCTGGGAATCCAGACAACATTCCACCACATGCAGAGAGTTTGATTTATACCTTCAAATGAACAATTGTTACTTTCACATTTTGATGGGTGTTCAGGTGACTGCCTGGAACCCCAGGATGGAAGATGTTAAGCCCCTTCTCAATTTGGCAAGGTACATGCTCACAGCTGATGGATTCTGAAGTTCCCAAGAAGGAGTTGCACTCTACTTCTGCTTCTGATAAAGGAAGAATGTCTCGGAGTGATTCCATTGGCAGTCCAACCCCGTTGGCTGGTAAGCTGGTCAGTTTTCTGTCCTTGCACCTGTCATTTTCTTTTTCTGGAAAGGACTGAAATGACAGAAGATGAAGCCAAAGAAGATAAGAACTCTCCTGATGGGGACACAACTCCTATCTCAGAGGTAAAAAAGATTTGATAACTGGGTTGATGGAGGTCATGCCACAAGTCCTGATTGGGGAAAGGAGAAACTGTGTTATAGATCCTCCTAATGTTAATGCTTTCAAATGCTCTCTTGTTTTTAGCACTGGGGCTGATTGCACCCTATGCTTTAGCCATCTTATTGGGATTCAGAGAGCTTTGGATTTATGCTTGATACTGCCATTTGCAGGATTCGGTCTAAGTGCAGAAGGCCTCCAGGAGTTAAAGAAATATCAGAGACAGGAACCACAAATTTTTCAAACTTGAGGAGATGTAATAGTTTATGTCAATAATAATAGATTTAAGGTATACTTTAGGCCATCATTTATAGTGTCCAGCCAAGTGATACTAACGTGGTCCCTTCTCCTTTTTCCGCTGATCATTTCCAGCATGACTGACTTTTTGAGTGAGTCAGCTCACATGATATATGATAATCTTTGTTTGATGATCTTGGCTTTGAGTGATACTTTGGCGAGATTTGGTCTAGGACTTCTTTGTTTGTAATTTCTGCAGTCCATGGGAGGTAGAATAGTCATCTTCAACACCATAGTTTGAAGGCTTCCACCCTCTTTCTATCTGCCTTTTTCAGAATCCAAATTTTGCAGCCTTAAGTAGCAATAGGAAAAAGTATTTTGTTGACTAATCTACGTTCGGTCGGGAGGCTGATATTTTTACTCTTCCAGATGTTATTCATGCTGGACATCTTTGATTAGTAGTTGACTATCTCATCAAAAAATTTATGCCAAAAAGTTATATTGATGACTACCCCAAATTTTAAAAATGGCATTTTTGACAACCTTTCCAATAGATTAGAAGAATAATTGTGATATATGTGCCAACTTAATAGAAGTTAAATACCTGAGTTGTATAATAGGAGTTAAATACCTGAGATGTATAATCTTCTATTGCATTTTTGCATTGAAGCTGAAGTAAATCTGTCTGGTTTCCAGAATTTCAAATTAGATCAAATTCTTATAATCCTATATAGAATTATCAAGATCAATGTCCTGAGTTTTCTTTGAATTATATGGTAGATCCTCTATTTCTGATTGGAATAACAATTTATTAGTTTAAGCTATTTAAGATTTCATTTTGAAGTCTTTTGTTCCTTGATATTTCAAATGAGACCATATCACATAGATATTATAACCATTTCAAATCATGTTCCATGAAATTTGATAAATGTTTAATCCACTGAATATGTTTTAGTAGGTGTCCAAAGGTATAGTATCTAAAGTATCAAAAATTATTTAAGCAGATAATGGATCAAGAGATGCTACAATACTTGTGTTCAATAGATGAAGTACAATATTATTAGCATACGTTGGATTATTATGATGTTATGGAGAAAATTGAGTGGCAGATTTTTTTTTTTGTAAAAATGAAGTGTTCTTAGCAAAATAACAGGAGAAAAATAAAAAGTGTGTAAGTATAAAAAAGAATAATGCAAATGTTCTGAATCCAATATATTGTCCATATTTAAAGCATAAATTGGATTATTATGATGTTACAGAGACAATTGAGTGGCAGATTTTTTTTTTGTAAAAATGAAATGATGTTCTTGGCAAAATCACAGGAGCAAAATAAAAAGTGTATAAGTATAAAAAAGAATACTGCAAATGTTCTGAATCCAATATATTGTCCATATTTAAATCTACAAATGCTTCTCTTGCTCCATAAAAGGGCACAGATTAAGGTCAATTATTTGGTTTCAGTTTTGTAGTTTGTTATGATATAATATGTAGGAGTTATGTCTAGAATCAAAGCAAAGTTTTAATACCTGATTAAATAATCCCTGTAGGATACATGGAAAACTGAAAAAGTGTTCTCTAAAATAATCTTTTGAGATAATCTTATTTTTTCTATGTCAGAAATTGCCTCTGGGACCATAATTTTTTCTATCATTGAGCTGGCATGTAAAAATTTAGCAGGATGGCACATGATTAAACTGGAAACAAATGCCAAGCATTTGAAACTGTTGCCTGCAGGATAATAGCTCAATTAACTTTCCTTTTTGTGGAAAGTTAGCATCTGCATGAGATACATAAAATGCACATTTTAATTAGTTGAAATGGTTACTTTCCCTTTGGATATTTCGCTGGAAGTTTTCCTTGACAAATTCTGGATTGCACTAACATTGTTCAAAGGGATTTTCACAAGTGGCACACAAAAAAATTGATGATAATCTTCATTTAAAAGCAAACATACTGCACTTAATAAACTATAGTATTCCAAACTATGTGCTATAGCTTATAGCAAACTATAGATTTATTTATTTATTTATTTATTTTTGTCACAACAATATATGTAAGTATCATACAAAAAGATTATATAGTATATAAACATATATATGAGTAAATATTAGGAGGTGTAAGCATATATATATATATAGGAAGAAGAAAAGAAAAACAATAGGACAGGAACGGTAGGCACGTTTGTGCGCTTATGCACGCCCCTTATGGTCCTCTTAGGAATGGGGTGAGGTCAATAGTAGAAAGTTTTTGGTTAAAGCTTTTAGGATTATGGGAAGAGACCACAAAGTCAGGTAAAGTATTCCAAGCACTGATGATTCTGTTACAGAAGTCATATTTTCTGCAATCTAGATTAAAGCGGTTGACATTAAGTTTAAATCTATTGGTTGCTCTTGTATTATTGCAATTAAAGCTGAAGTAGTATTTAACAGGAAAGACATTACAATAGATGATTCTATGAGTTAAACTTAGGTCTTGTCGAAGGCGACGGAGTTCCAAGTTTTCTAAACCTAGGATTTCAAGTCTAGTGGGATAAGGTATTTTGTTGTTTTCAGAGGAATGGAGAACTCTTTTTGTAAAATATTTCTGGACACGTTCAATTGTATTGATATGGTGAGGGTTCCAAACAGGCGAGCTGTATTCTAGAATTGGTCTAGCAAATGTTTTATATGCTCTGGTTAGTAGTGTAGTGTTTTTGGAAAAGAAGCTACGCAAGATTAGGTTTACAACTCTTAGAGCCTTTTTTGCTATGTAGTTGCAGTGGGCTTTGGCACTTAGATCATTTGACATGAAAACTCCAAGGTCTTTAACGGGATGGGGGTCATCTGTAAGGTAATGTCCATCAAGTATGTACTTAGTGTTTGGGTTCTTTTTTCCTATTTGTAAGACTGAGCATTTGCTGGTTGAGATTTGGAGTTGCCAAGTTTTAGACCAAGCGGTTAGATGAATGATAGATGTATTGTCTGTGGTGTTAAATAGTTTGACATCGTCAGCAAAGAGAAAACAATTACTTGAGATATGGTCACAAAGATCATTAATGTATAGTATGAAGAGTGTTGGTTCAAGGACGCTGCCTTGAGGAACGCCACTCTTGACAGGAACAGGATTTGATAGAGCATTGCCAATTTTGACCACTTGTTGTCTGTTAGACAGAAAAGCAGATATCCATTTGTGAAGGGGTCCTGAAATGCCATAGGATTTTAGTTTTAGGAGAAGTTTATCATGTACTACTGAGTCAAAAGCTTTGCAGAAGTCTATGTAGATTGCATCTATTGTTTTGCCTTGATCAAGATTTGTAGTCCATATGTTTTTACAGTGGAGAAGTTGTAAGTTGCATGATAATTTTTTCCTGAAACCAAATTGTTTATTTGAGAGTAGGTTGTTAGTTTCTAAGTGTGAGGTAATGTATTGGTTGATGATTGATTCCATGACTTTGCAGGTGACGCAGCACAGAGAGATTGGTCTGTAATTTTTGACTAAGCTGGGGTCTCCTTTTTTGAAGATAGGGATAACTGTGGCTAGTGACCAAAGTTTGGGAAGGGAACTGGTAGTGAAAGCTTTATCAAAGATTATGCTTAGGGGTTCTGCTATATTAGTGGAAATTTTTTTTAAGACGTATGCACATAGTCCATCGGGTCCAATAGATAGCGATGGTTTCATGTTATGAAGAGCTTTTCCAACATTATCTTCTATGAAAGCTATATGAGTTAAGTCATCATATTCATTGCTGGTATGTTTGTGGAATGTCGGATATGTGTCATCGCTGTTAACAAAAACTGAGCCAAAGAATATGTTGAAGAGGTTTGCTTTAACTGTTTCGTCATTGCATTCTTTTCTGTTAGAATCTTTTAGTGGTGGGATGGATCTTGAGTCTTTATGTTTATTGTTAACAAAATTATAAAAGGCATGATTGGAATTTGTCTGCAGAAGGTCCTCTTCTTGTTTGGTGTGGTAATTTGTGCATTCAGTTTTTATTTGGTTGCATATATTTCTGTAGCGATTTTTGAAATTTGCTACATAGCCTTTTTTGTTTCTTTTCCAGAGGGATTTTTTTTTTGATTGAAGCTTTTTTATTGATATGGGTAGTTTGCTTTTCCTGATCATGGTGGTCATTTGTGGTATATATAGTTTAATGACTCTATTGATTTCAAGTAGGAAAACTCTATAGTGGTCTTCAGCGGTTATGCAGGTTGCAAACAGATTTTGCCAGTCCAGAAATGAAAGATCGTTGTTTATAAGGTCGTAGTTGGCTTTTTTGAAGTTTTAGATGGGGATACTATTGTTATGATGATTTAAGTATGGACGTATATTGAGACGAAAATCAATCATGCAGTGGTCACTGTTGGAAAAAGGTTCTTTAATCTGTAGTCCATAAATTGAATTTGAGTTGTTGCAGAAGATGAGCTCAAGGCAGTTGTTGAGTCTTGTATTGTTAGTTACAAGTTGTTCAAGACCTAGGTTTGTAACAGCGTTGTATAGTGTAATATGGATTTAATTTATATTATTAATTATTAAATATTATATTTAATAATATTATTAAATATTATAGTGTTGGCTTTAACCTGTCAATCAAGAAAATTAAGTGGAGGTACGTCTCCCTGAATTCAGTAAAACTTATTTCTCAGAAAAAAAACACACCAAATTGGGTGATCATAAACATGTTCTTATAATACTTTAAATAAAATAATTTATTATTTATACCGTATGTGACATTAAGGTGTTTTAAATGGAAACTCTTCTAAAGGAACATATATTGCAGTCAGCGTAAGATGTGAATTTAAATCAACCAACAGATTTAACAACAACAGCAAAAAGATCCAAAATTCACCACCTCATTCAGATCCACCATGGTCATGCGATGTGATACAGAGGGGCATGGAGAATGCTGATCCATAAAGTGGCCAACAATTGTACACAACTGAATGGCTGATGACAACAATGAGGTGATGATTAATCAAAGAATTGGATGCTCCTCAGAGCTAGGTTTACTGCATTTATTTACAACAACAATCATAAACTTAAAAATAAAGAACTTATTATTTATTTAATCTTAGCAGCCAAATTAATAATTGTGCATCATTCAGAAATTAGATAATATAACAACTGAGTTCTGGATTAATAAGAACTCATCAGTTTGTTAATTATATATTACTGTGATTGCGAACCTGGTGGCAGATGGCATGCAAAGTCATATCAGTGGGCACACAAGCGTCACCCTAGTTCAGCTCCATTTGGGCCTTCTGGTCCCACCGGAAGTTGGGAAACAGGCTGTTTCTGGCCTCCGGAGGGCCACTGGGGCGGGGGGGGGAGGCCTGTTTTTTGCTCTCCCCAGGCTCCAGAGCCTTTCTAGGAGCCTGGGGAGGGTGAAAATGGCCTCCTCCCCAGGAGGCCTCCGGAGGCTGGAAAGGGCCTGTTTCCCAACTTCTGTTATATAAATAACAAACTGAAGAGGTATTATTAATCGAGAATTCAGTAGTTATATTATCTAATTTCTGAATTATTAAATTATTTAATTTAATAATTAAATAATAATTAAACATATTTAATTATTATTAAATTATTACAGTCTCAGGCTTGGTCTCTGGTCTAAGCATATGATTGGTGCTGTAAATAACTGGAATAAACCTAGTTCTGAGGACCATCCAATTTTTTGATTAATCATCATCATTGCTGTCATCAGCCATTCAATTGTGTCTGACTATTGGTCCCTCTATGGATCAGCACTCTCCATGCCCCTCTGTATCACACCACATACCATGGTGGATATGAAAAAGGCGGCGTGATACTTCATCATACATTTTTTCTAAATCCACCAATCCAATTTTTCCATTTTCAAATTCAGATGCAATCTTCATAGAGTTAAAGAAGTTGCACTGAGATTCCATAAGCAAACCATATATATGTATTTTAATATTTTTCCAATTACATCATTTGCTTCTATAGCCTGACCATTTTGCAACTTGTTCATATAATGAGTGCTTCTTTTCCATTAATTTTGCCTTGGGCTCAAATTCTTATCAGATTCATTCCATTCTACTTATCATTGTATCACAATTATTCCTATGCTAATCTAAAATACTCTTCAGGAATCAGTTTTGTCACTTTTTTTCAGTGATGTTGTAACTTTGTAGAGTCACTAAATGAACTGCTATAAGTTGAGGGCTATCTGTAGTCTTTATCCATGTCAATAGTTCCACTTTACTTAATTTCTCTGTATTATGTTCCATAATTCTCTTTATTTTCCAGTACTAAACTCAACGTGTAGCTTTTCAAACTTCTTGTTTTGAAGACTCTTATATACTTAAAGTAGCGGAATAGGTGATTTCTGAAACGGAATCAAAAGTGAAAGTCTCCACATGGTTGAAAGCATGAGGCTTCCCTTTGGCTCCCATTGCTCAAACCCATGGGAAACCGCTGTCCTGTCGGAGGGCTTTTTTAACATTAAAGCTTTCGGAAGGGAGTGCAGCTTTCCAAAGGCAGTGTTCCGGGGAAAGGTAGCGGTTCCTCAATGGTTCTACAACTGAAAATAGGGTACCTCTTTGAATTAAGAGTGGGATATCAGGCATCCTCTTCCAGCTTAAGGTATCTATTACATTGGGTGATTGAAGAGGCAGGACTCAGAGTTCCACAAACAGCTTTTTATTTAACATCCCGGGATCATGCAGCCTTTGCCTGCCCGACAGCTCCCTTTAAAGGGCAATCTGTTGGACAACTCAACCAATAATATTCAACCTATTTTCCTGCCTGAGAAACAGATCAATGAATTTAAACTATTATTTCCTACCTGGAAGGCGAACCTGAATGAAGCCTACATTCCTTGGCTTCACTCCTTATTAGTATACGTAATACCCCTCCTCTCGTGCCTGACTCCACTGGAGTCGGTTTCCCTAGAACCCTTTGCTGGATTCCTGGTTCCTCAGGTATGTGTATGTGTTGCCAATCTGGGTTTGAGTCTGCTATAGGTAGAGTTTCGGAATGAAGAACTATTTCTATAGGTGTTTTAATTGGTTAGGAGTTTTTTCTGGTTGCCTTAGGATCAAGTTTCCTGATTGTCTCCAGAGTTGTGCCTTCTCCATATTTTACTGTCCTCAAATTCCACTCTATATGAGCGGGAACTCATTAATTTTTACCCACTTTGGCAGGGATTCATGAAACACCCTTGGCATAGTTGTGGGAATACACTAGTCCCCTATGTTAAATGACCAGCGCTGGCTGGTTGAATCAGTGGGTGTCTCTGGTCATTTGAGTGTAACCAATTTACAGTTAAAAACGAGGGCGAAAAATGAGCCTACCAGGTCTACCGTGCCATCATGTGCCAAAAGTGGGGGGAACACAGGGAGGTTGTACGCATATGCGCGGGGGTTGGGGTGCATTGAATTATGGGTGTGGACACATGCACGCTGACCCCCCCATGCTCCCCACATTTTTGGCACACAACGGCAAAAAGGTTCGCCATCACTGATATATTACATTAAAAACATTAAATGTTTTAAATAGAAACAACTCTAAAGGAACATATATTACAGCCAGCATAGGATGTGAATTTAAATTAAGCAGTAGATTTAACAAAAAAGATTCAGAATTCACTGAATGGACTGGCTTGGAAGAGAATGGCTGGTTTCATCTGGACCTGGGGCAAGTGGTGGCCGTTTGGGTTTGGGGGTAGAATAATGGCCCCACGGAGTCCTGGAAGTCCACAGTCTATCTCGCCAGCCAGGGAGCCTAGTCCTGCTGTAGTGACATCTTGACCGGCTTGGATGGACTGCTAACCGTACTGTACTTTTTATTTATGCGAAGATTTTCAACTGCGGACCTTCTTGCCCTGCGAGATTCCCCTCTCTCGCAGGTCTGGCCCTCCACACTATCGAGGGCACATCTTGAGGACGGGTTTTGGAACCCCGAGAGTTGGCATGCTAAATCTAGGAGGCTTAGGGGATTTTTAACGAACTGTTTTAATCGTTTTTTACCGGGGAGTTTTAATGGAAATTTTAAGGGGGGGAGGGAAATTGACGGGTTTGGGTCGGGGGGTGGATGGGTGGGGGGGAACCCGTCAGGGAGGGTGCTAAGTCCATCATGTGTTCGCGGCGGTAACTTAACAGGTCCGAAGGTAGCGGGGAGGGGTGTCGTTCCAGCTTATCAGGGTCGAGCTATTAATACGGTAAGTGGGAGAGGCAGATATGACGGAAGGGGGGGCACATCAGGTTTCGGGGGTTTGCTCTCGCTGTTTATGAGCGATTGCGTGTTCCGGCCCCCCAGGATTTCCCGTGACCCGAGTGGCTAGAGTACTCGGGACTTGGGCCTTCGGCTGATGTTATGTAATGCCAGGTCCATGGTTAATAAAGTCCCCCTGATTTCAGATCTAATTCAGGAAGGGACCGTGGACGTTATGGGCATTACGGAAACCTGGTTGGGCACCGAAGGGGGGGTTCCCCTAGTGGAGATGTGCCCACCAGGTTTCCGAGCATTCCATCAGCCAAAGGCCCAGGGTAGGGGTGGCAGGGTGGCGGTTATTATTAAGGAGAGTCTTGAGCCGAGGGAGACCACTGTGCCTCAGATAGCTGGGTGCGAATCCCTCTACGTGAAGTGGGGTCATAGGACTCAGGTGGGCTTGCTGATCACGTACCTGGCTCCTTGCTGCGTGACAACAGCCCTGCCTGAGCTGTTGGAGTTGCTGGCCGGGTTGGCAGTTGAAACCGCTAGACTGTTGGTCATGGGGGATTTCAATCTGCCATCAACCGGCATGGCATCCTCGGCGGCTTGGGAGTTCATGGCTTCCATGACGGCCATGGACCTGATTCAATTAATTGACGGCCCTACCCACGTCGGGGGAGGCACCCTAGACTTGATTTTTATCTCTGGCCAGTGGTCAGAATGATCTGGTTTTAAATGATTTAGTTGTCGAAACTTTGTCATGGTCAGATCATTTTCTCCTTCGTCTAGAATTTCTGACCGCAGAGAGACGGAACCAATGCGTTGGTTCCGTCCCAGGCGCCTGATGGACCCAGAGAGGTTCCTGACGGAGCTTGGGCCGTTTCCCGAGAATCTGGCCCACGACACGACTGAAGAACTAGTCGCGGCCTGGGAACAGGCCGCGGCTGGAGCTTTGGACCGTGTTGTGCCTTTGCGGCCTCTGACCCGGCGTCGGTCTCAACCAGCTCCTTGGCTCTCCGAGGAGATGAGGGAGATGAAACGCCGGAGAGTGTCTGGAGATCTAGCCGTTCTGAGGCTGACCGGACACTAGTTAGGTCCTATAGCAGGACCTACCTAGTGGCATTGAGGGATGCGAAACGTTCCTACGTTTCCTCCCTCATTGCGTCGGCAGATAACCACCCGGCCGCCCTGTTTTGGGTGACCTGCTCTCTCCTCCAACAGGAGGGGCGGGAGGATCCCCTACAAGGGCATGCCGAGGAGTTTAACGGTTATCTATACGATAAAATCGTTCAGCTTCGGGACGGATTGGATCAAAATTGGGTAGATCCAGGCGAGAGTTCCGAGACCCGTCTTGTTGAGGTGGTTTGGGATAATTTTGACCCTGTGACTCCCGAGAACATGGACAGGTTGCTGGGTAGGCTGAATGCCACCACATGTTTACTGGATCCGTGCCTCTCCTGGTTGGTACTGGCCACACAGGAGGTGACACGAAACTGGCTCCGGGGGATTACAAATGCTTCTTTGCGGGAGGGGGTCTTTCCCGTTGCCTTGAAAGAGGCGGTGGTGAGACCTCTCCTCAAGAAGCCTTCCCTGGACCCAGCTGTTTTAGGAAATTACCACCCAGTCTCCAATCTTCGCTTCACGGCGCACTCTGTAGAGAGTGCAGTGGCATGTCAGCTACCCCAGTACCTGGATGAAGCTGTCTATCCAGACCCATTCCAGTCCGGCTTTCAGCCCGGATACAGTACACAGACAGCTTTGGTCGTGTTGGTGGATGATCTCTGGAGGGCCAGGGATAAGGGTTATTCCTCTGCCCTGGTCCTATTAGTCCTCTCAGCGGCTTTTGATACCATCGACCATGGTATCCTGCTGCGCCGGTTGGAGGGGTTGGGAGTGGGAGTCACCGTTTATCGGTGGTTCTCCTCCTACCTCTCTGACCGGACGCAGACGGTGTTGACAGGGGGGCAGAGATCGACTCCAAGGTGCCTCATGTGTGGGGTACCGCAGGGATCGATTCTCTCACCCCTCCTGTTCAACATCTACATGAAGCCGCTGGGTGAGATCATCAGTGGTTTTGAGGTGAGATACCAACTGTAAGCTGATGACACTCAGCTGTACTTTTCCACCCCGGGCCACCCCAGCAAAGCTGTCGAAGTGCTGTCCCGGTGTTTGGAAGCCGTACGGGTCTGGATGGGGAGGAACAGGCTCAAACTTAATCCCTCCAAGACGGAGTGGCTGTGGATGCCGGCACCCCGGTACAGTCAGCTGCAGATGTGGCTGTCTGTCGGGGGTGAGTCGTTGGCCCCGATGGAGAGGGTACGCAACTTGGGCGTGCTCCTGGATGGGCGGTTGTCCTTTGAAGATCATTTGACGACCGTCTCCAGGAGAGCTTTTTATCAGGTTTGCCTGATCCGCGTCCCTTCCTGGACCGGGATGCCCTATGCACGGTCACTCATGCTCTCGTTACCTCTCGCTTGGACTACTGCAATGCTCTCTACATGGGGCTCCCCTTGAAGAGCACTCGGAGACTTCAGCTAATCCAGAATGCGGCTGCGCGGGTTATTGAGGGAGCGGTTCGGAGCTCCCACGTAACACCTATCCTGCGCAGGTTGCACTGGCTACCTGTTGTTTTCCGGGTGCACTTCAAGGTATTGGTTACCACCTTTAAAGCGCTCCATGGCTTAGGACCGGGTTACTTACGGGACCGTCTACTGCCGGCTTCTATCTCCCAGCGTCCGGTGCGTTCCCACAGAGAGGGACTCCTCAGAGTGCCGTCAGCCAAACAGTGTCGACTGGCGGCCCCCAGGGGGAGGGCCTTCTCTGTGGGGGCTCCTACCCTGTGGAACGAGCTTCCCCTTGGGCTCCGACAACTACCTGACCTTAGGACCTTTCGCCGCGAACTTAAAACCTATTTATTTCGTATGGCTGGACTGGCCTGATTTTTACATTTTAAATTTTAATTGAATTTTGATGGGCTTTAAATTTCTGTAATTTTATGGGTATAATGTTATTTTAAATTTTCTGGCTAATTGAATAAGTTTCTTAAGGGTTGTTTTAATATTGTGTATGTTTCTGTTTGTATTTTACTTGCCTGTTCACCGCCCTGAGTCCTTCGGGAGAAGGGCGGTATACAAATTAAATTATTATTATTATTATTATTATTATTATTATTATTATTATTATTATTATTATTATTATTATTATTATTATTATTATTATTATTATTATTATTATTACTTGAAAAAATACTCAAAAATGAAATTAACAGAAAAAGCAAGGAGGAAATACATCGTAGCTTTCAGATACAAAAAAGATCTTAGTCATGCCCAATCATGGATTTTTCCAATTTCAGAAAACAAAGAACAAGGATTCACAGATGCTAAACATGCTGGTCTTGCCATTGGTTAAAACTCACCTCATCCCCATCCAAAATTAAGAGAAATAATTGATGGATTCCTTCCTCCCCAGCTGGTCACATTTGGGGGCGGAGGGGGGAAAGGCATGGGGAAACTACCAATTGCTTCTTTAAGTTTGTCAAGATTGAACACCACTCACAAGCCTGATTCTTAGGCAGATTAGAGTTGGACTGTCAAGACAGCACAGTTTATTCTGGCCTTCTTTTCTTCTAACTCAGAGACTGGAGGAATATTTGTTAACCTGGCTGTGAGGAACATCCCATTACTGTTATTTTGGCATGCTTATGGTTGGGGGATTCTAGAAAACACTATAAATTGCTTTTGGGAAATGACTTGGGTGGTTTAATGGCATGAGATGATCTGGTCTTTGAAGTTGCCATGGGAACAACGAACAAACACTGACAGAAAAGACACTGACACTGACAGAAAAGTGTACTAAATCATCTAGAGCAGGGGCCACCAACCTTCTGGACCTCAGGGACCACTAAATACATAATTTTAAATCCCGTGGACCACTAATATGATCTTCCTAATGACTGGCTGGGTGGGCGTGGTTAGGTGGTCATGTGACTGGGTGGGTGTGACCAACCTGATGTCACTCATATTAAGGGGCGCCTCGCCAGCTTCTTCTTGCCCCTCCCTTCCCAGCCACTCCTCACCTGCTCGCCCGGGTTCCTTAGGCCCCCAACAAGAAGCAGTTGTTGGAGCTAAGCAGCCACCATGAGAAAGAGTTGGCAGAACAGCTGGCTCAGTTCAAATTGGATCTGAATGAGAAGGAGGCTCAGCAGAAGCACCTCACTGAGGACTACGAGCATAGGCTTTCCAAGCAGAGGGAATACCTGCGGGAGTGCAAGGCCAGATAAAGGCACCTGGAAGCTCAGTGGCTGAGATGGTCAGCCAGTTCCAGGCCATGATGCAGTCCCATTGGAACAAGGGCCTCTTCCCTTTGCCACCAGTGGCGCTTCCTTCCAGCCTTCACCAAAGCCCCACACCAGGAGGTTGAAGCAGATCTCAAGTCAGAATCTCTCCCCCGCTCTGACCTTAGAAAAAGATCCTGAAGGGGGAGACTCTCTGCAGCAACATAAACATTCATTGCATGTATCTGTCCCAGAGGCTGTAGTTTGATGACTTCTGATTTAGTGCAATATAAAAAAATGCAAATAATTTTTCTACGGACCACCAAAATTTTCTCGCGGACCACCAGTTGATGACCGCTGATCTATAGCTCAGAGGTGAGATTTGGGGATGATCTGTCATAGTTGTGAAAACCCATGAAAATCATAATATAACAGAATCAAGGAACTTTAGAGGTCTTCTAGACTAGTCCAACCCCTTGATGACATCAGCAATCCTCAGAACTTCCCTGAGAAACAGTTGTTCAACCTTTCTTTGAAAAGCAAATATTCAGTACTTTGCTGCAAAAAAATTTAGGATGTGGGGATAAAAAACCTATGAAAGGTTCATTGGATTCTTAGTGAAGAAAGCCTCCTTCCTTGACTGCTATTGCATATAAACAGCTCTAATGCTTCAATAATTAAAGAAAAACATCATAGTCATGCAATTCCTTTCCTTAACCAATTCCTCTCACAGATCACAGGAGCAGAGGAGAAATTAGGAAGGCACTCAGGCTTCTTCCTTGTTGTTATAGACATTCAATTATTTTAAAACTATACTTTATATTTTGGTAATTTTATTTAATAAAAGAGTACAAAAACGTGTCTATATGTATCTATATAGGTACATTTTACAGATGAATGTATTAGTGTGAAACAGAGTTAAAATCTGACTAGAGATGAAGGAAATACTACTAAAAGAAATTAACTAAATAACAAGCTTAGATATATTTATTCATTTATATATTCATTCCTTGTAATATTCAGCTTTCTCCACAAAAGTTCAAGGTGGAGTATATAATATTTAATCCTTCAATTTTTCTCCACAATAAAAATCGTATGAAGTAGCTTACCTGAGAGAGAGACTTGGTTCAGAGTTACACAGTGATCTTCTATGACTGAAGATGAATTTAATCTTGGGTTTTCTATATTCCTAATTAATGTCTTAATTGCCCCTTCACATAAAAAAACATTATCATAAAAGATAGGATACAAATACGAAATTGTTCATAGACCTTGCCCATTGGGCACTGCCTTCCTTCTGCCTTTGAAGGGACACCTTAGGACAATGGTCCCCAACCTTTCCAGCTTGGTGGACCAGCGGTAGGGGGAAGAGAGGTTGGTTCTGTGTGGGCGGTGGTGCATGCTAGTGCAAATGGCAAGTGAAGCTGTGTGTGAGTGCAAGTGTCTGCATGCATGCTCACCCGCCACTTGCATGGCCTGGTTCCAAAGGGGCTGCAGTCTGGTAGTGGCCATGGGACGTGGTTTGGAGACCCATGATTTAGAAAATGGTTAATTTGGAAAAAAAAATGCCTTGGAAATTAAAGCGGGGTGGGTGGGTTTGGAGAGTCGGGATTAATTAAACCTGTTCTCATGGTAATGCCATATCTATTGTTTCGTGTATATCAAAACTAGATGCAGGCCTTATGAGAGACATCAGCCCAATTGCAGTTCACTGCCTGCATATAAGTGGAAAATTGAGTGCAATTCTCTCTATAAAGAGCAATGATTGGTTAGTGTAGGGAATTACTTATTGTTAAGTGTTCTTAGCCCAGGCTGTTCTGGAAAGTCACTGCACCAATTCTTTCTTTTTCACAGGTTCTCCTGCACAATCTCTCCCACGTAGTATACTACCCAAAGTGACTTTTTTTCATCTTGAGGGATGATCTGTCCAGTCTTAGTTGATCCTGGGATCCTGAAAAACTGTAGGCTCCTCAGTATGCAGCTGTCATCTGCAGTTGAATGATAAAGTAGAAGCCAGCTGATAGCTCTTGTTACTTCCTTATCATTACCCTCACTCTAACTTGCTCAGTGAGTAATTCCCAGGGAAAAAGCAGCTTTTAATCAATTACTTATTTTGGGCTGCAGGCTTTGCTTATCTCATCACCCATTGTTATCATATAGAAAACTGGAGAATCAGCATTGCATAATGACCTAGGCATGCAAGTATCTTGAAGTTCCACATCCTTTTTCGGTAAAAGCAACAAAAATGCTTACTGTCTCTCTTCCTATTTAACAGATATGGCTGTTACAAGAAACAAGTCTGGTGATTTGCACAGTTACTTATCAGGCAGCAGGTTAAATAAACCAGAAGTGGAGGGAATCAAAACACTAGGAGTGGTGTCATTTCTTGTGCATATACATAATGAAAATGGGGAAAAATGATGTGTTCTAGGGTATAAGAACTGTGTGATTTGATTACATGGATGACACATTCCTCAAATATTCTGTATATTACAACTTTGAGCAATTGCTTTGTTAAATGATCTTAGTGTTGAAGTTTAGCATGAGTTATTTTGAATGGTCTTTGGGGAAAATGTGAACTCTTTTCTGAAAGGCTTTGGGCTACTGTCCACTAATGAGAGAGAAAAAATCTTCCCTTTGGTATCATGCTGGCTTGTGCTATTGTCTAAGGTTTCAACTAATAAAGCTTTAATATCTCAACTCTGAGAATTGTGCTTTCTCAGCAAGAAAATTGTAGAACAAAATAATTAGATGTTTGGCAGAAAACTGATTTCAAGGGTAGAATCAAGGTTGCTGGGTTTTGTTTTGTTTTTGAATTGCAACAGTTTTGCAGGGGTAATCTCCTGCTATTTTTTTTAAAAAATGTCATCACTTCATTACTAGCTCCTTTGCTTCCAGGCAATTTGAAGAACTTTATAGGAACCAAGTCACGATTCACAAAGAAGTAACTTTCTTACTACCATATGTGCAAGCTGCATCTAGATGTAGTTTTTAAATTGTGGCCAATTCAAATAAGTTTTTTACTAGTATTTTAATTGTATTTATAATGTATTTTTTTTACTTGGCTGTGAACTGCCCTGAGTCCTTTGGGAGAAGGGCGGTATACAAATTTAAATAATAAATAAATAAATAAATAAATAAATATAAAAATGTTTGTTTATTTATTTTATTTGTATCCTGCCATTATTATTTTTAATTCAAGGTGGCCAGCATATATTCAATACACCTTCTTTCTCCTATTTTCCCCACAACAACAACCCTGTCAGGTGAATTGGAATGAGAAAAAGTAACTGGCCCAAGGTCACCCAGCCAGCTTTCATGACTATGTAAGGTCTGACTAGAGCTTACCAGTCTCCTGGTTTCTGGTCTGGTGCCTTAGTCACTAGTCTAAACTGATTTAGAATTGGAATTGAGAAGCTCTTGCTACTTCATTCGTAGAATTCATTAATGAATTCAGATGAAGTTTTTCTCCATTTGTGGATGGAGAATATCCATCTTAGATATCACTGCACAATGACTTTGATTGGTAGCACTTGAGGTTTGTTCATATAAGTTACCCTCAGAAATGGAGCACTCGTTGCTGAGATGATTAACATTTGTACACCTTATGAAATAAATTAATGTGATTCCCATTCCCTCTCCCTCTCCCTTTCCCTCTCCTTCTCTCCCTCCCTCCCTCCCTGCCTCTTCTTTCCACTGCAGTAGACTCTAGGCAGTTTACATAATCCAAAAGTAAAAACAAAAAATAGATAAAAATATATATGGTAACATAGATAGCCTGGGCTAACAATAACAAACAACTACAACAAACAACTCCAAAATACATTACCCTAAGTCCTAAGACCAAGGCCAAAACTTAAAGGCTTTCTAGAATCCCTTTTCATATTTTTTTTTATTTACTTACTCACATTTTTTTGTTTTCTTATTATTGTTCCAACCACCTTTATATAGCCACTAGCTGTGGTGGTGCAGTGATTAGAATGTAGTATTGCAGGCTAATTCAGGAGTTTGATCCTGACTGACTCAAGGTTGATTCAGGCTTCTATCATTCTGAGGTTGGTAAAATAGGGACCCAGATTGTTGGGGGAAAGATGCTGACTCTAAACTGCTTATAGAGTGTTGTAAAGCACTATGAAATGGTATATAAGTCTAAGTGCTATTACTATATCAATTTGTATAGCCATCCATCTTGCAATTGCAATTCTGGGTGGAGTAGGCCAATGTGGAATATTTTGTGTTAATATTACGAAGTATATGATATTAGGAAAGGGGTTGTCTGAGTGAGTTAACTTAACCACATAGACTTCTCTTATACAAATAGCTAGACAGAAGAACAGCCAAGTAACTTGGGTGAAGAAAAGAAAGGTCTCTCAGCTTGCATATGCATATTACATAGCAAATTCTTCCCAAATAACAAAGGATTGCTATATGAATTAACAGAAACTACCTATCTGTATAATGAAGATATACTTGTAAAATGTTTGGTTTGCACTAAACCCAGCCGGTGCAAACATGCTTAACACCTTTAGTTAGTTTGGCATGATTACAAAAGGAGATAACATTAATAAGAACATGAAAAACCCCACTAAGGGGATGTGAGCTTGTGCCAAAAAGTTATATATAGCTGTTTTTCTCTTTTGATATATATTACCCAGAGGCTATCACAGCCATGTTTAAAAAAAGCCAGTCATTTATAAATTCAGCTAACATTAGTCATAAGTAATTTATTTATTTTATTTATTTATTTTGTCACAACAATATATGTAACTATCATACAGAACGGTTATATAGTATATAAAGGTATAGAAGAAAAGAAAAACAATAGGACAGGAACAGTAGGCACGTTTGTGCGCTTATGCAGACCCCTTATGGTCCTCTTAGGAATGGGGTGAGGTCAATAGTAGAAAGTTTTTGGTTAAAGCTTTTAGGATTATGGGAAGAGACCACAGAGTCAGGTAAAGTATTCCAAGCACTGATGATTCTGTTACAGAAGTCATATTTTCTGCAATCTAGATTAAAGCGGTTAACATTAAGTTTAAATCTATTGGTTGCTCTTGTATTATTGCAATTAAAGCTGAAGTAGTCTTTAACAGGAAGGACATTACAATAGATGATTCTATGAGTTAAACTTAGGTCTTGTTGAAGGCGACGGAGTTCCAAGTTTTCCAAGCCCAGGATTTTATGTCTAGTGGGATAAGGTATTTTGTTGTTTTCAGAGGAATGGAGAACTCTTCTTGTAAAATATTTCTGGACACGTTCAATTGTATTGATGTCAGAGATATGGTGAGGGTTCCAAACAGGTGAGCTGTATTCTAGAATTGGTCTAGCAAATGTTTTATATGCTCTGGTTAGTAGTGTAATGTTTTTGGAAAAGAAGGTACGCAAGATTAGGTTTACTACTCTTAGAGCCTTTTTTGCTATGTATTTGCAGTGGGCTTTGGCACTTAGATCATTTGACATGAAAACTCCAAGGTCTTTAATGGGATGAGGGTCATCTGTAAGGTAATGTCCATCAAGCAAGTACTTAGTGTTTGGGTTCTTTTTTCCTATATGTAAGACTGAGCATTTGCTGGTTGAGATTTGGAGTTGCCAAGGTTTAGACCAAGCGGTTAGATGATCAAGGTCTTTTTGAATGATAGATGTATTATCAGTGGTGTTAAATAGTTTGACATCATCAGCAAAGAGAACACAATTACTTGAGATATGGTCACAAAGATCATTAATGTATAATATAAAGAGTGTTGGTCCAAGGACGCTACCTTGAGGAACGCCACTCTTGACAGGAACAGGATTTGATAGAGCATTGCCAATTTTGACCACTTGTTGTCTGTTAGACAGAAAAGCAGATATCCATTTGTGAAGGGGTCCTGAAATGCCATAGGATTTTAGTTTTAGGAGAAGTTTATCATGTACTACTGAGTCAAAAGCTTTGCAGAAGTCTATGTAGATTGCATCTATTATTTTGCCTTGATCAAGATTTGTAGTCCATATGTTTTTACAGTGGAGAAGTTGTAAGTTGCATGATAATTTTTTCCTGAAACCAAATTGTTTATTGGAGAGTAGATTGTTTGCTTCTAAGTGTGAGATAATGTATTGGTTGATGATTGATTCCATGACTCTGCAGGTGACGCAGCATAGAGAGATTGGTCTGTAATTTTCGACTAAGCTGGGGTCTCCTTTTTTGAAGATGGGGATGACTGTGGCCAGTGACCACAGTTTGGGAAGGGACCTGGTAGTGAAAGCTTTATCAAAGATTATGCTTAGGGGTTCTGCTATATTAGTGGAAAGTTTTTTTAAGAAGTAGGCACATAGTCCATCGGGTCCAATAGATAGCGATGGTTTTATGTTATGAAGAGCTTTTCCAATATTTTCTTCTGTGAAGTCTATATGAGTTAAGTCATCATGTTCATTGCTGGTACGTTTGTGGAATGTCGGATATGTGTCATCGCTGTTAACAAAAACTGAGCCAAAGAATATGTTGAAGAGGTTGGCTTTAACTGTTTCGTCATTGCATTCTTTGTTGTTAGAATCTTTTAGTGGTGGGATGGATCTTGAGTCTTTAAGTTTATTGTTAACAAAATTATAAAAGGCACGATTGGAATTTGTGCGCAGAAGGTCCTCTTCTTGTTTGGTGTGGTAATTTGTGCATTCAGTTTTTATTTGGTTGCATATATTTCTGTAGCGGTTTTTGAAATTTGCTACAAAGCCTTTTTGTTTCTTTTCCAGAGGATTTTTTTTGATTGAAGCTTTTTATTGATATGGGTAGTTTGCTTTTCCTGATCATGGTTGTCATTTGTGGTACATATAGTTTAATGACTCTATTGATTTTGCCTTGATCAAGATTTGTAGTCCATATGTTTTACAGTGGAGAAGTTGTAAGTTGCATGATAATTTTTTCCTGAAACCAAATTGTTTATTGGAGAGTAGGTTGTTTGCTTCTAAGTGTGAGGTAATGGATTGGTTGATGATTGATTCCATGACTTTGCAGGTGACGCAGCATAGAGAGATTGGTCTGTAATTTTTGACTAAGCTGGGGTCTCCTTTTTTGAAGATGGGGATGACTGTGGCCAGTGACCACAGTTTGGGAAGGGAACTGGTAGTGAAAGCTTTATCAAAGATTATGCTTAGGGGTTCTGTTATATTAGTGGAAAGTTTTTTTAAGAAGTAGGCACATAGTCCATCGGGTCTAATAGATAGCGATGGTTTTATGTTATGAAGAGCTTTTCCAATATTTTCTTCTGTGAAGTCTATATGAGTTAAGTCATCATGTTCATTGCTGGTACGTTTGTGGAATGTCGGATATGTGTCATCGCTGTTAACAAAAACTGAGCCAAAGAATATGTTGAAGAGGTTGGCTTTAACTGTTTCGTCATTGCATTCTTTGTTGTTAGAATCTTTTAGTGGTGGGATGGATCTTGAGTCTTTAAGTTTATTGTTAACAAAATTATAAAAGGCACGATTGGAATTTGTGCGCAGAAGGTCCTCTTCTTGTTTGGTGTGGTAATTTGTGCATTCAGTTTTTATTTGGTTGCATATATTTCTGTAGCGGTTTTTGAAATTTGCTACAAAGCCTTTTTTGTTTCTTTTCCAGAGGGATATTTTTTTGATTGAAGCTTTTTTATTGATATGGGTAGTTTGCTTTTCCTGATCATGGTTGTCATTTGTGGTACATATAGTTTAATGATTCTATTGATTTCAAGTAGGAAAACTCTATAGTGGTCTTCAGCAGTTATGCAGTTTGCAAACAGATTTTGCCAGTCCAGAAATGAAAGATCGTTGTTTATAAGGTCGTAGTTGGCTTTTTTGAACTTGTAGATGGGGATATTATTGTTATGATGATTTGAGTATGGACGTATATTGGGACGAAAATCAATCATGCAGTGGTCACTGTTGGAAAAAGGTTCTTTAATTTGTAGTCCATAAATTGAGTTTGGGTTGTTGCAGAAGATGAGATCAAGGCAGTTGTTGAGTCTTGTATTGTTAGTTACAAGTTGTTCAAGGTTTGTAACAGCGTTGTATAGTGTAGTATGGATTGTAGTATGGATTGGATCAGTTGTACATTCATTAGTTATCCAGTTAATGAGAGGTAGATTTAGGTCGCCCAGGAAGATGAGAGGGTATGGGCAAGAGGTAGCCCATGTTAGCAGTGAGGTTAGCATATTTGCATGGGTAATGTCATAGTCAGGGGCTCTGTAGCATAGTAAGAATCGAAGAGTAGTGTTAAGGGATAGGTCGCATACAATAGTTTCAGGGAAAGGAAGTTTGTGTGCAACTTGAATATTTTTTAGATTCAGTGACTTTTTGTAAAAGATAGCCACTCCACCACCTCTTCGGATTTCACGATCTAATAGAATGGAAGAAGCAATAGAACTTTTAGTTACAGCATGTTTCCATAGACTTTAATGGGACCTATTTGGGACTAAGAGGGCCAGTTTGGTGTGGTGGTTAAAGCACCAGTCTAGAAACCAGGAGACTGTGAGTCCTAGTCCCACATTAGCCACCATGAGGTGGGTGATATTGGGCTAGTCATTCACACTTAGTCCTAGGGAGGAGGCAGTTACCAGAACTCGAAAACTGACAGGAGGAAGGAAGGAAGGAAGGAAGGAAGGAAGGAAGGAAGGAAGGAAGGAAGGAAGGAAGGAAGGAAGGAAGGAAGGAAGGAAGGAAGGAAACCAGAACTAACTATAATTGCCTTGCATATTTGAAGGCAATGTATTCACAAATGAAAGTGTGAGAGGTGAGAATTTTTGAAATAATACCGTGAGTTATTTTCTTCTCCAATGGCTTCCGAGTTGATAACATCTCTGTTTCCCCATAATAATTAGATAATAAAACAAATCTGCTGTACTGAGTGCCTTGACAACTAGCCATGGCAATGGGGAACCTCTTGTCACCCAATTTCCCTAATAGCTTTCAGTATGATGACCTCCATATATTTTAGAGCTATAAGAAAACCATCTGTCTGAAAACTTACACAGTAGTGCTAATCTGTAGAGAACCAACTACAATGGAACTTCAGACCTTTAAGTTTCAAAAAGTGATAAAAATAATGCATTATTTAGGGGGAAAGAGAGCAGTAGTTGGAAGAGTTTTATCTTTCTGCCCTTCCTGTTGTTTTTCCCCCCCAGACATTTCTATTAGAAATTTTCATGGGGAAAATGATTTTAGTATAGAATTTAGGAGATTCCTTTTAATCAGTCACTTTTCCAAGTTGCATCCTTTTATTTTCCCATTCTATGTATATTCCGTAGAATCTTGATTTCTCAGAAAGATTGTATTGTACAGATGGTGGAGCAATATTAGCAACATTCAGTGAAATAAAGTCAGATTGATTTGGTAATAACAACTGGATGTAAAAGGAGGCCAAGCAGCCACGTGCTTGATTAAAAATAGAGATAATAACTTCTGCTGTGCATCAGCTTAAAACATGCAGTGCTATACAGTATGATCCAGTAGTTCAATTGTTCTTCCACTTCAGGGACATAGTCACTACTCACCTGGGATGTTCTGTAATATCCCTTCAGTAACAGTTTTTACTGAACTGAATTTGAGTATTGAGAAAAAGGTGATTTTAGCTTTGCCAGTTGTGTCCTGTCTCCAAAGTGCTGAGAGTTTATCTTTGATGTACAAACTGATAGAAAGATTTCATGATGGATATGTGGGATGATAAGAAATAACTTGAGAATTTTGAGAAGATGCTACAACTCATCATTTTATATGACTGCTACGCTGACTGACAGCTTAGATAGTCAGAAGATGGTTAACCTAACCTTTATTCCTTAAAGTTTGAATCCATTGATTCTGGTTTCTGCAGTCTGGGGCACTAAAGAATAAATTCTTCATATATTTAGCAACCCTACATGTTTTTGAAGAATACTCCCTTATCTATTAGAGATCTTGAAATGGAAGGGGGACAATAATCTGTCAGATATGCTCTAGTGAACCTCACACTGAACAAGAAATTTAGATGACTTTTAGATTCCTTTCCAATTCTATGTTCCAAAGGTGCTTTTCTAAAAAGCAACTCGAGTTTCTTAGGTTTTTCCCCTTGAAAATGTTTTGCTTTCTATATTCAAGGGAAACCCCTCCCCCCCCCCAAGAAAGTCCAGTTGTCTGCTGATCATGGATGGCTTTGAGTGAATAGGCTTTCCACACTGAGTTAAAGCCATAACCACCACATTTCCTTTTGTGTACCCATAGAATGGGCTGTAATTCTGTAAGAGCTGTAAGGATTATTTTTTCTTTCCTCATGCCAGGGATCATTGACAGATCACTTTATAAGCATAAAGGTGTGTTGGTATGGAGAAAAAAGCATGACCTTTTTCTTTTAGTTGTCCTCTCTTTCTAAAGGCAATGGATGGTGTTACCTTTGAGCCTAGTACCCCAACCATTTCTCTCTTGTATATGAAATCTTTCAAAGGTCATCTGGATCAGAGAAAGCTAACAGTAAGAATGTAGGTAGCTTTAGATAGCTAAAGATCTTCTGAAGTTACTTAGTAGTTGCAAAAGAAGCTGTTGCTCTAGAGAGAAGCACAAGTGATATTTTAAACAATGTTTGGGGCAAGAGAAGGCATGTTTTAACCTGTAGTCTTCTTGTGAATATCTGTTTTGCCATTCCTGAGCAGCAAAGTGCCAGAAACCAAAGGAATGATAGAAACCTTCTGAAAGAGATGGATTAGGGATATGAGCCCAAACAGTTGCAGTTGCTAATCTCAAATGCTTTATTAACTGTGTATTTAAATAAAGCCTAGATATCCGCAAATGGTCACTCCACCTCCCTGCTGTTTACCTCCTTTGACAAGCCATTCACACTGTGTTTTATTTGCCCTCATTATCTCACAGAGCCGAGACAAGAAAGAAGAGCACAGAGATGGCCCTTTCACCTGCACAGTTCAAAATCTTTACTACAGAACTGGAGGTTCCACACAAGCCTGGGGACTACAAAAGAAAGCTGCAATGAATATACAATACTCACTGAATATTCAACCTGAATTATGTTTATATCTGATTTCTTTTTATCTCTTGTGACTAACCCAGTGGATAGACTTACCATAAAGGTTTAACACAATGATAAATGGTATCCTCATGCAGCTCACTGGTTTTGTGATTTATCTTGTACAATCCATGTTGGGAACTGTCATGAGTTTCTAATAAGATGGGTGCCTATATAAATAAATAAATAAATAAAAACCCAAATGTTGCTGGAGTTATTTTCTAATTGCTGATCAGTTTAGATTTAGATTGATCAGTTATAGTATATTGCCTGAAAAAAATATGAAGGTGCCTCCTCGTCTTTTCTACTGTAAGTAGAAAAGTAAAACTAATTACTCATTTTTCCTTTCAAATCCATTCTCTCGAGCCATTGCAAGCACAATGTCAACAGGACCAACAGCTGCCTTGCCAGATTATCCTGCAAGAATTAAAAGCATTATTGGATACACTATGCTCAGAATATGTTGTATTACAAGGCTGGGATTTCTGCCCTATGTTGCATTTTTTGCAAGGGCAAAGTCCAATTCAAGTTGTAACAGATTCATTTTTTTGCCTTCACTAAGCAGAAGCTGACTCCAAGTGTGCGGTGTGGTACTCTCGTTCTGCCCTCTCCCATCTTTCCCTCTTTTGGAGTAAGATCTAATATTGATTTAATAGTATCTCTGAAGTTCCATCACTACCAGTAATGCATAAGCATTCTTCCTGAAGCATTATTGTACCTCTCAAGCAAGTATTGGTTCTAAAATATTCTTCCTAATTTCTGCTCCCAAGGTCACAGTGTTCCAGTGTTGAGAGTTCCATCCTTCTACTCTGCATTTAGATTTCCATCATGCAAGAGCTATGGAGAGCATGGGAAGTAATCTGCTGTGCCATATAAATTGTTAGAGAGAAGCAGTTTTGAAGAAAAACTTCATAGTGGGCTTGATGCAGTTGATCCAGTGGATCTGTTCACCTGGGCTGTGGACTGGTAATCATGGATCATCAACAATGTGAACCTTGCACCATCTGTGCTCTGTTCTAAAGGCCTCTTGTGAAGGCATTTGTTGGTAGCAATTGGTGCATCAATGACGCACAGTAAGAATCTGCAAATTCTTGCTCCTTTCATGCTTCCTACATGTTCTTGTTGAGCAGTACTTTTATGCCTATTGATTCCCTTTCAGTTCTGTCAACCCTGATTGAGCACTACCTTAAAGATTATTATGTTTTGCATTCTTATAATGTACCATCATCAGTATTAGATGTGAGGTTGGAGAGAGTGCAATGGTTAAATCTGTCAAAAAAGTATCGCGTATATAAAGAAAAAGCAGAATAAAACCTGAAGCAGAATAAGTGCTTCAGAGCAATTTGGAAACATTTACAAAAGCTTTTCCTGTGTATTTAAGGATGATGACGCAGAATCAGAACTAAATAGACTTTATCCCTTAATTCATTTGTTGATATTTGAAGCTAATACTGAGTTAGTATAAAGCCCTTATTGGAGGTTCAGCAATGGGTGTATCCTATACCGTATAAAAGGGTATACGTGCCACTTCAGTAACAGAAAATTACAATTTTTTCTGGTCTTATCTATACTTGCATCAGATAGAAGTCTGTATAATTGAAACATATGAAGAAACTTCACAGAAAAATACCATGCTAAGGAGGAAAATAAAAAAAACCCTTTCCTCAGCATTTTCAAGGAATTTCTTCTTCTTCTTCTTCTTCTTCTTCTTCTTCTTCTTCTTCTTCTTCTTCTTCTTCTTCTTCTTCTTCTTCTTCTTCTTCTTCTTCTTCTTCTTCTTCTTCTTCTTCTTCTTCTCCTCCTCCTCCTCCTCCTCCTCCTCCTCCTCCTCCTCCTCCTCCTCCTCCTCCTCCAGTCAACTGGGAAACCAACTGTATTTCATAATAATCCTTATCTCATCATTGTAAGAATATTACTCTCAATGTGCAATTCAGGATAAAATGTCTGGGGGTGTGTCCTAGTCTGGGTTTATAATGTTATAAGGAGAATATAGGAAGTGTTATTTGCCCAAACTCATACAACTTTTTTTATTGATTTCTAATTTTCTTACGATAAAGTTCTCAGAGTTGTTCTGGAGTCTGGTGGCTTCTCATAAAACATTTTTTTCCTTAAAAATGCAAATTTTCTTCCTAAATATAGAATTATTGGGCACAATCATTGAGGGCAGAAAATCTGACCCAAGCAGGCTGAATTTGCAAGTTACACTGTAGCTTTACACTGTAAAAGGAGTCTGATGGCATGTTCTCCATTGCCATGTTCTCCAGAGGGAGATATTTAAGAGCAGAGAACAATAACTTAAGAAATGAGATGACAAAAAAGGAAGAAAGAAAGAAAAATAGAGCTGTGGAGTCCTTGGTGCTCTCTGAACTTAGCGGTTTTCTTGTGGAGATTTCAATACCCGACTAGGTAACATCTTCAGTACTCCATCTAGGAGCTTGAAGAAATCAGCTGACAAAAGGAAAATTAAGCATTCACTTTCTCTGCCACAAAACCTCTATCCAAGGATGCTTTCCAGTGAGAAGGCACTTTATTTATTTATTTATTTTTGTCACAACAATATATGTAAGTATCATATAAAAAGATTATATAGTATATAAACATATATATGAGTAAGTATTAGGAGGTATAAGCATATATATATATATAGGAAGAAGAAAAGAAAAACAATAGGACAGGAACGGTAGGCACGTTTGTGCGCTTATGCAGACCCCTTATGGTCCTCTTAGGAATGGGGTGAGGTCAATAGTAGAAAGTTTTTGGTTAAAGCTTTTAGGATTATGGGAAGAGACCACAGAGTCAGGTAAAGTATTCCAAGCACTGATGATTCTGTTACAGAAGTCATATTTTCTGTAATCTAGATTAAAGTGGTTAACATTAAGTTTAGATCTATTGGTTGCTCTAGTATTATTGCAATTAAAGCTGAAGTAGTCTTTAACAGGAAGGACATTACAATAGATGATTCTATGAGTTAAACTTAGGTCTTGTCGAAGGCGACGGAGTTCCAAGTTTTCTAAGCCTAGATTTCAAGTCTGGTGGGATAAGGTATTTTGTTGTTTTCAGAAGAATGGAGAACTCTTCTTGTAAAATATCAGACTAATATCAGACTAATATAATAAACTCTAAATTTGGATGGCTGCATATTTCAAAAGAGGTTTATGACCGTTCTATTCACATAAAGAAAATATTGTGCTAATGTCAGTCACTGAAATACATTTATAGTATCAATTGTTTTAGGAACTGGGGAGAAAAAGGAAAAGGATCAGTGGAAGTCAAAGCTTGCATTATTTGTACCTTCATATTAACAGAAGCCTGAGGGCCCAGCACGGCAAGTGGAAACAGGCAGTGTGCAGAAAAATATCTCAGATCAAAGGAGGCATGCAAAGTTATGGCAAAATGGGTAGAAGGCAGCAGCAGGACAATTGTGAGGGCAAACTGTGGACTGAATGTCAAATGTGGTTAAGCAGTTGGATTCTAGCATGGGGTGTGTCTCCGTGAGCATGTGAGGAAGAGATAATATCCCTGAGGGTGGGGGGGATAGAGCAGCAAAGTGACAGCCAGAGGCTTCAGTCTCAAAACCATTGCAGACAATGAAGTTACTGTGCAGTCACTGGGGGGGAAAAGATACATGTTCCATTCCAAGGAGTCAAAAGTGTGTTTGAACTGCACATTCCAGGAGGAAACCATGATACAAAGAAGAAGTGGGTGGGAAAGTTATCAACTTCTTTTTCCTTCAGGGATGTTATTTTGACCAATTTCCCTGCCACTCCTCCTCCATCTCCTCCTCTGTCATGCCTCCAGCCAGAGTAGGAAGAGAAAGCTTGGTCTCTGCTCTGAAATGATATACTTTGCTAACCCCTAAGGAGAAGGTGGAGTAAGTGACTTGGAGAAAGAGAGAAGTTTTGCAAAGAATTCAAAAGTGAAATCATGAGGACATCTCTGCAGGTAGGATGGAGCCCACTTTTCTTTCTCTTTGCTCATCTCATTTTAGGTATTTATCTTCTCAGGCATTAGTTGCTTTAATTTGAGAACTAAAAGATGTGTTGTTAATTCGCTCCTGATATTAAGAATGAAAACATACACTCTGTCTCTACTACCACACAAATGTTTACCAGCTAAAATGGAACTTGTGTTTGTGTTTTTGTGTGTATATGTATTTTTAGGGCCAGACTTAGCTTTAAGATAGAGAAATTACCAGTTCAGAAAGCAGATAGGGTTTTGTTTTGTTTTTTAGCTTGGATCGAAGATCATTTACAGCCAGGCTCAGAATTAGCGGGACAAATTACACATCAAAAACTTTCAGTATATAGCAGCAACATATCTATTTTTAGAAATTAAACATACAAAGGCTTCCTCTGCAACAAAATTTGTGTGTGTGTGTGTGTGTGTGTGTCTGTGTGTGTGTCTGTGTATATATATATATATATACATACATACATACATACATACATACATACATATGAAAACAAATGCAGGATACTGCTTTCATGTGGTGATACCCATTTCCCCATGCTCCACCGAGCAACGATTATGTCTTTTTATGGAATTAAATTTTTAATATTCTCTACTTCTTCCACTGCAGATGTGTAGTCATTTCCTAAATATTGAACAGCAACATTCCAACAAGTGTTATCTACAACTGCTTTTGAAATGTAATGATATGAAATGCAATGAGTCAACTGGGTGTCTGGCTGCACTGATCTTGGCTTGTCAGCTACTTTCATTTACAATAGTTGACCTCCACTCCACCCCCCCACTCCACCCCCCTTGAATATGCTATGCTGAATTTGTTTAAGCTAAACTTATTTTAAAGTAAGATCAATTGCAAATGGTAGAGATGGTCCTTAAGAACTATACGAACAACAAATACAAACTCGATAAGATTTTTTTTTTGTGCTTGCTACTTAGATAAAGTCACATTTTATGTTAATTGCTCAATTTAATTTAATAACATATGTTGCAATGAAAACTTGTTTGATGATAAAATACATATATCCCACTCACTTTGCAGTGAGACCAGTGGTGGGATTCAGCCAGTTTGCACCACTTCGGGAGAACCGGTTGTTAACTTTCTGAGCAGTTTGGCAAACTGGTTGTTGGAAGAAATCATTAGGGCAGAGAACTGGTTGTTAAATTACTTGTATCCCACCACTGAGTGAGACCCCTGTGTCTGTCTTAACCCAAGGGACAGCCATTCTACCTGGTTCCAGTTTTGAAGCCAAACTGGGAAAAATAATTGTCTTCCTTCTGTCGGAAAAGCATAAACAACTTTTAAATCTTTTAAATCAGAACAGATTGAAATTTGCAGGAACTAGAGCATAAGAAAATGCTAAATACCATAGGATTCACAATAGGGACTTATAAACCACACACTTTAGTATTTGTTTTCTTTTTAGCTAAAAGAGAAGAAAATTTTAACATAGGCCAGATCACTATTAACACTATTATGTTTGCCAAATTTCACAGAGCATTGTATCACGGTGACAGGCTTAGTTCCTGCGATGAGAAATAGATATGACAAATCTCAGAACAACATTAATGGGGTTTTGGGCAAGGGAAAGGAGAAGTAACAAGGAATTAGAACTAATGCTTGGGAGTAAAAAGCAGTGAAGAAGATTACATGAGATTAATTTATTCATCTATTCCCAAAACAAAACAAAACAAAACTCATCTTTAAAATTATCATATAAACAAGTCTGACACAAAACATATTCTTCCCATCCCCCAACTTCTACTGCTGAGAGATGAGAGATAGTAAACCAAATAAATAATAAAAATAACATTTATTTTTCAAATTCTCTTCTAGCATCATTTCTGAGGTACTATCTTTGATATAACCAATGATAATCTGTAAAGGACATTTCAGTTACAGAGCAAATCTAACATCATTGAATCCAGCAATCTCTCTACGCTTTTCCTGCCAAAGTGATTTATTTAAGCAAAAACAACATTTGGCACGGGCAGAGCTCCTAAACTTCAGATCAAAAGTGGAATTTTATGGAGAATTTTGTATCAGGAAAAATTAACCGTGTCATTTTTACAGAATACCAAAAATAGCACTGAGTTGCCTGATACATACAAAGTTCAGATTTCACATAATGATGCAAACTTCACAAAATGAGAAAACAGCTGATATTTACATGTATGACATTCTTTTTTTTAATTAAACATTGGGAATGTTGCACAATATTCAATAAAGTGAAGAATATTTCTGTTCTATGGATTTGCTTTGATGAATTTATTAACACCTAAGGCTACACATATACTAAAGTTACTTTGACTTGGAAATTAGATATAATTATATATTGTTTGCACCTTAAAGATTTATGTTAATTCTGCCATGTTTTCTTTAATGAGGCTAACTAAGTTTTGTTTTGGCTTACTCCAAATAAGAAAATGTAAGATAGCTCCTTACTACCTTTGTCACTGTTTTAGAACTGAGTATGATAAAACATTTTCTTAGAATGACATGCCTCAAACTTCCCAGTTGGGAATACCAGATGTTTCAGCTCCAACTCCTATGGAGATCACTAGATTGAAGATTATCATAAATGTATGTATGTGTGTGTGTGTGTGTGTGTGTGTGTGTGTATACACACACATGTGTATGTGTATGTGATTGGAGGGGTTTGAAATGGCTAATGTTGCAGCTGCGGTCTGGCTTCTGGTCCTTGGTCGTGCTTCATGATCAGTGTGGGTTTGGGTCTGCTTTCTGGGTGGATGTGCGGTGGTGACATCCTGTGTGGACCTTGTGAGTGTGGGTCTGGTGTCATTCCTCCCTAACACGAGGAATGACACCAGACCCACACTCACATGGTCCACACAGGATGTCACCACCGCACATCCACCCAGAAAGCAGACCCAAACCCACACTGATCATGAAGCACGACCAAGGACCAGAAGCCAGACCGCAGCTGCAACATTAGCCATTTCAAACCCCTCCAATCCATTCATGCAGCAGACTGACACCCACTATGAAGATGTAGCACGACCACAAAGCCAAACAACAGCTATGCAGCTCACCAGCTCAAATCCCCCTGCAGCACAGACTAGACTGAGCACAACCAAGCCCCCACCAACACATGACACACCCCCAGCCAATCAGAGCACAGAAAAACCCCCATCCAATCAGAGCACAGCCAAGCTCCCACCCAATCAGTTCAAACCCCCACTAGCAGTTAAAAGGAAGAAACAGCTGCGATCACACATTGCTCCCAGAAGCACGAAGCTGAAGCCTGAAGATGACGAATGAGACTTCGTCGAAACGTCGCCAAGACACTTCCAATTTTACACGGGAGAAAACCCGAACAACCAAAGACCTATATATATATATATATATATATATATATATATATATATATACATATATATACATATATATATATATATATATATATATCTCCTTGGTTACACCAAGAACCCCAGAAAATGGTTTTTCCAAATCTTTTCCCTGAATCTTTTATTTCAGGGATTTGGCAATCCTTGCTTTATAGGCCTGCATACAGAAATGGCAACAGTTGAGGATGACCTGGAAGTGATTATATGGCTGAAGGTGATAGGTGGGTTTTGGGCTTGCTCTCTGCATACAATAATCGTTTTCCTCCTTCCTCAGCTGCCACTCTCTCTACGATTATATCACACAGATTTATAACTGCAGAAAAAATATGTAGCACAACGCGACATGCTGAATTCAGATTTCAGCTCTAGAAAATTATAGAATTATGTAAAAATAACCGTGATGATTGGTTGACAAGCTAACAAATGTTCAGGAGATGGTTTGGTAAACAGACTGTTCCAAGTTTCTCCATTATCTATGAAAAGGTTCAGCTCTTTGCCACTTCATAGAAAAATGGTTAAAAAAAAAGGAGTAAGACTACATTTTCTGCCCTAAAATATTCAGGCTGTTAATTTAGTTCTGTATGAAAAATATTTTTTTTATAAATAACTCAAGGCAGTAAACTTACATAATATATCTTTCTGTTTAACCCACAACAAGCCTGTGAGGTAAATTGAACTGAGAGAGGGTGACTGTCCCAAAGCCACTCATGGCTATGGTAGGGCTAGAACTCATGGTGTCCTGGTTTCTAAGCCAGCACCTTATCCCTTTCAGTTCAAAATATTAATGAAAGCACTGTGAGTTTCTGACTTGGAAGAGTTGTCGTGGGTTTGAGGCAATTGCCAGAATGGCAAAATAATTTAATTATTGATTTCATTCTTTTTAAAAAAGACAGGCATTATGTGTGATAGGACAGACTGAAAAAGAGTCAGGCCTATAAGATTCAAGTACTTCATTCTGACCTCCGTATTATAGTAGCAGTGATTCATAGAGATGACTGTGAGGTATATTTGTTGTTGGCAAATTTGGGCCAACATATCCTTTGCTGCATTTTCATCATTCTGTACATGTTGTTTTGCCTTTACTTATGCTGTAAGCTGCTGTTTCTCAACCTCAGCAACTTCAGGATGTGTGGATTTCCATTCCCAGAATTCCCCAGCCGGCATGATGGCTGGGGAATGCCCACACATCTTGAAATTGCTGATGTTGAAAAGCACTGATGCATTAGCAGCAGTTTTTCCAAGTGCATGTCTGCCATTTAATTTCTTTTCATGGCTAAAAGTAAAGTCTCCATCAAATTAAGCTCAATTCCCAGTGATTTCATGGAAACATCCATTTTGTTTTCTTGTTAGAACTATGGGAGTACTGTGTGCATCAGAGGTGGTAATCAGTAGGTTCTGACCAGTTCTGGAGAACTGGTAGTGGAAATTTTGAGTAGTTCGGAGAACCAGTAAACACCACCTCTGAGTGGCCCTGCCCCCATCTATTCTCTGCCTCCTAAGTCCCAGCTGATCAGGAGGAAAAGGGGATTTTGCAGAAACCTTTCCCTGGAGTGGGGTGGGAATGCATATTTTACATCCTTCTCCTGTCATGCCCACCAAGCCATGCCCACCAAACCAAGCCACGCCCACCAAGCCACTCCCACAGAACTGGTAGTAAAAAATTTTTGAATCCTACCACTGGTGTGCATATATGTGTATAGATATAGTTTAGTTAATCATTTTCAAGACTATTTTATTTATTTATTTATTTTTTCACATTTGTATACCGCCCTATCTCCCTAGGGACTCAGGGCGGTTCACAGGCAAATAAAAAAGGTACACATAAATACAGAATAAAATATCCATTAAAAAACTTATTCCACATAGCCAAATAATTAAAAAGAACAGTATATATAATAAAACCCATTAAAACCTAAATTTAAAATCTAGTCCAGTCCTGCGCAGATGAATAGATGTGTTTTAAGCTCACGGCGGAAGGTTCGGAGGTCCGGAAGTTGACGAAGTCCTGGGGGGAGTTCGTTCCAGAGGGTGGGAGCCCCCACAGAGAAGGCCCTTCCCCTGGGTGTCGCCAAACGGCACTGCCTGGCTGACGGCACCCTGAGGAGTCCCTCTCTGTGAGAGCGCACGGGTCGGTGAGAGGTATTCGGTAGCAGCAGGCGGTCCCGTAAGTAGCCCGGCCCTATGCCATGGAGCGCTTTAAAGATAGTTACCAAAACCTTGAAGCGCACCCGGAAGGCCACAGGTAGCCAGTGCAGTCTGCGCAGGAGAGGTGTAACTGCCACGATGGGCTCCCTCTATCACCCGCGCAGCCGCATTCTGAACTAACTGAAGCCTCCGGATGCCCTTCAAGGGGAGCCCCATGTAGGCAGCATTGCAGTAATCCAGACAAGACGTCACGAGGGCTTGAGTGACCGTGCATAGGGCATCCCGGTCTAGAAAGGGGCGCAACTGGCGAACCAGGCGAACCTGGTGAAAAGCTCTCCTGGAGACGGCTGTCAAATGATCTTCAAAAGACAGCCGTTCATCCAGGAGGACGCCCAAGTTGCGCACCCTCTCCATCGGGGCCAATGACTCACCCCCAACAGTCAGCCGCGGACTCAGCTGACTGTACCGGGATGCTGGCATCCACAGCCACTCTGTCTTGGAGGGATTGAGCTTGAGCCTGTTTCTCCCCATCCAGACCCGTACGGCTTCCAGACACCGGGACAGCACTTCGATAGCTTCGTTGGGGTGGCCCGGTGTGGAAAAGTACAGCTGAGTGTCATCAGCGTACAGCTGGTACCTCACACCGAAGCCACTGATGATCTCACCCAGCGGCTTCATATAGATGTTGAACAGAAGGGGCGAGAGAATCGACCCCTGCGGCACCGCACAAGTGAGGCGCCTCGGGGCCGACCTCTGCCCCCCTGTCAACACCGTCTGCGACCGATCGGAGAGATAGGAGGAGAACTATGGAGAATTATGCAAATAAAACCCTTTTTAAAGGAAATTACAATATTTGATAACTTCATAGATCTGTCTAGGTGATTTTTGTTTGGTTTGCCTTCTGGAATGATGATGATGATGTTGTTGTTGTTGATGATGATGATGATTTAGACTTCTCTGTAAGGTCTGTCCCAGCTTGGGCATTTAGGAAAGAAAGACCGTCAACTCCATTTTCAGTGAAAGGTATAAGTTTACTAAAACCAAGTGGTTACTGTGTAAACAAACCCAGATCTGAGGATTCTTGTGTAAAGTTGGTGATTTTCCCTTCCCCCAGGCCCTTCCCCATGTTTATCTTGTGAGTGTCTAATAAGGTTGAAATTAGCTGTTTTGGCAACAGTTCTAAAGTTTGGTGCCTCTTTGGTGGGTGTTCGCATCCTGTTCCCATGCCTGTGTCCTTGGATCATTCAACTGTAGTCTCTGGTTGGCCCTCCTGATTCTTTTCATTTCCCATTTCCTGTATCTCCCCCCCCCCACATATATTATGGCAGGCTGCCATCAAAGCAAATCAGGGCTAGACTGCTTCCCAGTCTAGTTTAAAGCCTTGGTATTCCCTGGATGTCAGTTACTTAAGAAGCAATGAAGTCTGTTTCTGCTTAATTTCTGAGCCCAGACATGATTGTCCAGGTGTTAATACTTGCTATGGGTTGTATCTTAGAGATCAACTAATTGATTATGACACATGTTTTTGAAACCTCCTCTTTAATAAATGTAGGTTGTCACTTTTGTGGCAACAAATTTGACAGGGTTGCTTCTCTAAAAATGATCAATGAATGCTCTCAGTAGTAGGTGCAAATTGATTTGAGGTGATGTTATGAAAGTTTAATTATGAAAATTGTTATGCAAGTTCTATCTGGAGCATTTGATATGACAGGTGTGCATGTACTAACTGAAGCTGTTGACTATATCATGTGATGCCCAAGGTTGTATTAATTTTTAAGTGCACAAGTAAGAGCTTGCAGGGTACCCTGTCATCCAATTTTTAGAGACCAGGAAGTATATGAAAGAGTTAAAAAAAGAAAGGAAATGGAGTTTAAAATCCACAAATGTATATCCATATTATGACGCTTTAGTTCTGTTGACTTACTATTTTACATTCTACCTAAACTGTTTCATTCTGGCTATTAGTTCACCTCTATTTCTGTTTCCACACATACTCCTATTTACCCAAAACATTTCATTTCATATTAAATAACCCCAACTTTGAATACCTTGGAATATATCCCATTTGTTGATAAATTTTGTATGTTTATTAGGAACATAAAAGGCCTCATTTAATTAAAAAGTGACATTCTAAGTCCTGAGTACCGGTATTGATAATTGTGTAAGATTCACGAAAATAATAAAGAAATTATTCTGCTTAGAAAATCTGAAGTATTCATGGAAAATACTGATTGTATGTTTCAGTGAAATATTAGTCATTTTTGTTAAGCTTGATATTGGTTATATTCAAATATCAATGCAATATGACAGTTTTTAAACAATTAAACAATTATTTTAAACAATTAAAATAATATAAAACAATATTTTACAATAGAAAATAGTATCCAGTGAAGGATTATTGTGTAACTGCACTTCTTATAATTTTAACTGAGTGTAGAGAATTCATGCTGAACTACCACTCTTAACCTCCTTCGTTAATTCATTAATGGAGTGTTTTGATACTTATTCCCTGATTTTCACCTGACTTCAAACTTCTCCTGATTTTGGTTCCTGGTTAAGAATTATTGTAGTCCTGTCTACCCAAGGAAATAATTTGTTGCTGTGTTTCTCTGATTCCAGAGTGATGAAGGCCCAAGAGGGACTATGCAAAGATGTCATCAAAGAAAATCCCTGTTCCTTTATGTTCTACTCTTCAGTGCTGTCATTGGTCTTGTGTTAGTCATTGTCTTCTCCATCATTACATGTGATCTAGGTATCAGAGCTTTTCTTTTTTATGACTTATTCTGTATTTGCTCATTTGAAGGCTCTTTCCTATCATTAGTTCTCTCCAGGTTAAGCATAAAAAATGAGTGACAAAACCATTTTGTCAGATTGAGGGAACCAAAAATGCTTAATTAAATTTGAAGTTGCTTCATAAAGTTGCTTTAGGGTGGTTATGATGACTAAAAAGTATGGAAATTGCAATCCTACACAGAATTCTGTTCAGAAGCTTGTTGGGATTCTAGAAGTGATCTGCTTTTAAAAGAGAGCCAGTTGTTCCTGGTAGTGTATAGATGCTCTGTGTATGTGTATCTTACAGAGCGTATTTGGATGAAATGCTAGCAAAAAACTGAAAGAAGCTTTCCTTTGAGCTAAATTCAGAGCAGCATGATAGCATGAGAAGGAAAATGAGGGAATCAAGTTTCAGAGCTTTAATGTTCACTTACCAGAATAATAATTTGTATTGATAAAAGATCTTTACCAACTAAGATCACCCAGAATTATGAGAAAAGTTGCACATTTTTTTGCGAAGTGTGATTAATGTGTTATGGAAATCTCATCAACTTCTGTACTCCCAGAAAACTCTTGGAAGACCTTTACATTTTAATGTTTAAACTGATTCTTGAAAATCTCAAGATCCCCTCATTTATCATAGTTTCTCAGTGAAGATAGCATAATATACATTTGTAGAAAGCACTTAGTACATTATTAGTCATATTTTCCTGTAATACTTTAAGTCAGGGCTGTCAAACTCCCAGCCCACGGGCCAGATGAATCATGCACTGGCCATGCCCATGCCCATTTTAGCAAAGGAGGGGAAAGTCCTGATACATCACATGATGCTGCCATGACAACATGAGTTTGACATCCCTGCTCTAAGTATCTGCAAGAGAACATTGGTGATGTACTCTCAGCTCACACAGTTTGGCATTGTGGTTCAGTAGATTTAGCCACAGGAAGCTCAACCTGAGAAGAACTATTTCCTACACCCAGACTCTCTGCAATGGGCACAGACTGAATTTTAAAAATACAGTCAGCTATTGTACAATGCATTGTTATACTAATACATAGCATCAACATATCTTAAAATATTCATGACATATTCAGTGTAAATATTTCTCCTTGGTGTAACTCTGGATATTCAGTTTGGCTGAATATTCCCCAAGCCAACACTCTTCATACTTTACATAAATGACCTTTGCGATCATATTAAAAGCAACTGTGTTCTCTTCGCTGATGATGTTAGACTATTCAACATCACCGACAATGCAACTACCCTTCAAAAAGACCGTGACTATGTGTCAGATTGTCTAACAAGTGGCAACTTCAAATCTCAACCAACAAATGCTCTGTCTTGCACATTGGCAAAAAAACCATAAAATATAAATTAGATGGACATGACCTTGTAGATGACCCTGACTCTGTCAAGGATCTTGGAGTACTCATTTCTAAAGATTTAATTGCCAAAGCCCACTGTAACAACATTGCCAAAAAGGCTTTAAGACTTGTTTATTTATTTTATTTGTCAAACACAACAGTATATATAAGTATAAGCATGAAATAATCATACAAATTGGATACAATCAAAGGAACATTAAGACAAGAACAGTAGGCACACTGGTGCTCTTATGCACGCCCCTTACAGACCTTTTAGGAATGGGGTGAGGTCAACAGTAGATAGTCTTTGGTTAGGGTTAGGGTTAGGGTTAGGGTTAGAGTTAGGCTTGCGTAGCTTCTTCTCTGGTAATATTGTACTACTAACTAGAGCATACAAAACATTTGCTAGACCAATTCTCATCTGTCTGGAACCCACATTGCATATTGGACACAAATACAACTGAGAGAGTCCAGAGATATTTTACGAGAAGAGTCCTGCATTCCTCTACCTACCATAAACTACCTTATCCCATCAAACTTCAAATTTTGGGCTTCAACTTAGAACTATGCCAACTTCAGTCTGACCTAAGTGTCATGCATAAAATTATCTGCCACAATGTCCTACCTGTCAATGACTACTTCAGCTTCAACCACAGCAATACACGAGCAAATAATAGATACAAACTCAAGGTAAACAGCTCCAAACTCGATTGCAGAAAATATGACTTCAGTAACAGAGTGGTCAATGCCTGGAATGCACTACCTGACTCTGTCGTTTCTTCCCCAAGCCCGCAAACCCCCAAAACTTTAACCTTAAACTATCTACTGTTGACCTTACCCCATTCTTAAGAGGTCTGTAAGGGGCATGCATAAGTGCACCATCCCTGTCCTAATATTCCTTTTTACTCTTACTCTTTTCATGTATTCAAATTATGTTTATACTGTTACCTGTTATCTTATATATGCTTGACAAATAAATAAATAAATAAATAAAATAAAAACGTTACCATTTCGCTGATGCTTCATTGTCCAAACAACATCACTGAAGCTTAAATATATATGGCCAAAAGGCAAAAGAAAGACCTTGAGGAGGGAGTAGACAAATGATAACAAATTCTATTGTAGTTTGTGCTTAGTCATTTATATTACCATTAATGATACAGTGATCCAGCCTGATTTATGTCATGTGACTTTCAAGAATTCTAGGATGCACATTCCAAAGGAATTGGTTACTTACGTTTTCCTGAGCAATGTGGAACTTATTTTGAAAAAACAAAAAAATGCAAAGGAAAAATTAGATGGAAAACATCCATTAATCAAATTGCTCCTTATGGAAGTCCTCAGTAGTTTCCACCCCCACCCCAACTCCAAAAATTGCATCCTAGAAGGCAGGGAAGAATTCAACACAATCTTAATGCCATTCTCTCTCTCTTCCCCTCCCCCTCCTTTATCTAAGATTCTAGACCAAGAAATCTCCTCTATTCTGCCTTGCAGGCAGAGATTCTAAGCTGGCTCATTTATATAGCTCTTACTTGCGCTAAGGAATTTTATTTTTCCTGGTATAGGAAGTTGTGCAAAGAAATGGATATATGCTATGGGCTTTTCTGCAGTTATAGTATAAAACAATCTATACTTTTCATTAAAGGCAAAACAATTTACAATTCCTCCTCCCTGTTCCTATGTTTTTCCAGAAAGCTGCAATACTGCATCCTGCCTTGTGCTCCTGACTAGACTGCAGGAGGCTCAGAATGGCACCATTGATCCTTGTGAAGACTTCTTCAATTATGCATGCGGCAACTGGGAGGCTAATAACACATGGGACATTGATGTACCCTCAGTGAATATGTTTGATGTACTTTTGGAAGAAAACTATCTCATCATGAAGAAACTTTTAGGTAGAGGGAGAATATATATTTATTTATTTATTTTATTTATTTTATTTGCATTTATATCCCGCCCTTCTCCGAAGACTCAGGGCAGCTTACACTATGTCAAGCAATAACCATAATATGGTTACTTCAGAATCCTATGCAGATATCTAGGGTGGGTGGGTGGGGGCAAAAACCAGAAACATATTCTAAATAGGACTGCTAGTAGTTATACCATTAATGAACATATAATGTATAACAGACATAGATTCATTGGTACTAAGATTCTTCATACCAACTCCTGTTATCAGAAAATCTACCTATATCCCCAGTTGCAAGTATAACAACCTGCAACAGAACAAATTTAAAACCAATTCAGATGGTAATTTTTTATTTGGCAAGATTATCACTAGATAATACTTCCTAGTCTTTTGATATAAAGAGCATTTTTTTTCTAAATGTATCCAATTGGAGAGGTAAGGAGAGCTCTTAGCTAACCATCTCTTTATGCATTCCTTTTAAATCTGCTTATTCTTTTGAACCTATTATTTATTCTTGGTTTATTCTTATTCATATTCCACTGTGAACCCATAATATTCAGGATTTCTTTTTGATTATATTATTTCATCAAGTGTTCTTCTGATTGATGCACAAAGTATGATTCATTTGTTCATCCCACTTGTAGTACAATTACCAAAAATCTCTGCTGCTTGCAGTGCTATATTCTTTCTTCTGACTGTTAAAAAAATTGATTGGATTCTGTTAGAGATTCTTGATAAACAAAAACAAAAACAAAAAAACCCACAAATTTTATCACTAGAGTTTGTCCTCTTGGGATTCTGGAATGGTGATTATGAAGATGATCATGATTTTAAGGAATAGGTTCTGTGGCATGAACAGGTTTGAAACCCCTTGCATTGTACTGTCCCCTCATTCTTAGCCATTTGTAAGGACCCTAGTAAGCCATAGTTTCCATATAACATTTCTGCCAGTTACCTATGTATAAGAAATATATATTCTCCTCTATTAGTTGCCTACTTTCTTCTTGACTTTTCCTTTCTCAATTCTGCATATCTAACATCTCTACTGTTTCTGTCCCTCTTGCTCCTTTCTGCTAAAGAAAAATGATAGCCAAGTCACTAACCTTATAAAAAAAATTAAATACAATAAAAACCAAAACTTTCAAATGGGAAAAGACCTCCCATAAAACATAAAGAATTCCAAATGTCAAATTCAGAAAAGTCCATTTGATACTCTTTTTGAATGTAGAGAGAACAGACCAATAAAGAAGAATATCTGTAACTCAGGGTTGAAATAAGGGGTTCTTGATGCTCTCTGAGCTTGGTTATTTTCTTGTAGATGTTTCATTACCCAAACTAGGCAAAATCTCATGATGTTATCTTGTTATCTAGTTTGGATAACGAAACATCTGCAAGAAAACAACCAATCTCAGAGAGCACCAAACACCCCTCAGAGAGAACAGGGACAATCACAACTCAAAATAGATCCCTCATCTGAGTTTTTAAATCCAGCCAAATAATTTTTCTCCCAGAAGTATATTACTTAATAACATACTTATAGTATCATATGGTATCATATGGTATCATATCAATTTCCAATTAATACAAAAGTTTCATCTGTACAAGCATAATATAATCAGATAACATTTTTGGAGGTCTTTTTGGAGGAATTCAATATGTCATCTTTAGCCATATTCAAAAGAAAGATAATTATGTAAACACAATGGAACCAAATTAATTCGATGATCAAACTTTGATTTCTGCAGCCATAATGTCTTCGTGGTGCTTCTTTGCACATGCATTCTTCTTTCTTGCTGTGCCCTTCTTTGCTCTATTTTTTTTCCTAATTTTATTTATGCATTCCATTGAAATAAGTAGCCTCAAGAAAAAGAAACCTGAAATACCTCATCACCTTAATTTTAATTGACACTTTTTTCTGCCTTGGATATCAAGGCATCTTATATTTCTGAATGTGGAAATATACTACAGATGGAACCTCTTCCATGGGTGGAGAAAGGGTCATCACCTCCATTCCCTGACTAATAAAAGGCAATGGGAATCTAACACAACTGAAAGAAGTGGTTGGGTAAAAGTATTGTACATTATGTCCTAATGCAGTAAAGCAGACATATGAATGCCAAAGCATGTGGAGATGCTCATCTGTTCTCTGTTGAACTTATGGATATAACCTTCATATGATTTGATTTAATAAACTTAATATGATTTAAATTTAGTATGATTTAAATTTAGGGTTATTTCTGCTAGCCAGCCAAACCAATGTGTTGGTTTCATTCAGATTCTTCTTTTCTCTTAAAGTTTATTACAAATACTTCAATATGCTGAAGAAGCACATATTGAAATAGAAAACATAGAATAGAAAAACATTCTGATAATAATCAGAATGAAGGAATTTTAGCTTTGTTTAACTCTGCATTTTATAGCTTGTCATATTGAAAGGAATTTGGGATGTGTCACATTTTTAAAAAAATATTCTCCCAATGATTTTGTTGATTTTAACTCTTTCTCTTGTTCAGAGGAACCACAACTTGGGACTAATAGCTCAGCAAAGGAGAAAGCTGTGCGGTTTTATACCTCTTGCATGAATACAGATCAGATTGAAGCTCAAGGTGCTGAACCTTTGAAGAAGCTCATAAATGAGGTGATCACTGTACATTAATGTGGATGTCTGATTTTGCCCAGGCATAAATGTATTCTATTATAGGTTCCATCTTCTTCATATTAGCACTGAATATAACAAGTGTGATCCTTTACTTTCTGGTCCAGAAACTCAAATAATTGATGATTGGTTATGATGTTCCTATTTCTTTCTTTCTTTTTTAAAATAATATTTTATTGGTTTTTAAAAACAAAAACAATGGACATTGCCTGACATCTCTGGTTTTTAACATTTGTGTCAAAGTCAAATTAATAAGTGGTATATTCCTTGATCTATATACAAATTTACATATCTCCTACTTCATTACATATCAAGTATACAATGTATTACTTCATAAAAAGGCATTACACATATTCAATAAACCTATGTTACACTCACAAGTTCAATACACATTGATATATGCATTTCCAGACATTCACTGTCCCTTGTTTTTGGCATTCTTCCTCTTGTCTAACCAATTATAAAATTTACTCCAGACTTCATAGTACCTTGATTCGCTTTTATCTTTGAGTTCTAAGGTAAGTCTGTCCATCTCTGCAGAGTTATAAATTTTATATATTACTACTTCTGATGGTATTTCTTTACGGTTCCATTTTTGAGCAAATGCTAATCTTGCCGTGGTTAGTATAAAAGGTAAAGGTTCCTCTCACACACACGTGCTAGTCGTTGCCAACTCTAGGGGGGCGGTGCTCATCTCCGTTTCAAAGCCAAAGAGCCAGCGCTGTTCGAAGACGTCTCCGTGGTCATGTGGCCGGCATGACTCAACACCAAAGGTGCATGGAACGCTGTTACCTTCCCACCAAAGGTGGTCCCTATTTTTTCTACTTGCATTTTTACGTGCTTTCGAAACTGCTAGGTTGGCAGAAGCTGGGACTAGTAACGGGAGCTCACCCCGTTACACAGCAGCACTAGGGAATTGAACCGCCGAACTGCCGACCTTTCGATCGACAAGCTCAGCTGTCTTAACTCCTGAGCCACCCCGTCTTTGTATGATTAGTATATGTAGTGTTAAATAGATTACATTTTTGTCGTATTTGCCATCTATCACACCCAATAAGAAAAATTCTGGCTTAACTTCTATTTTAACCATTAGGATCTCTTCTAGCCAGCTATTTATTTGCTGTCAAAAGGTTTTTGCTTTTGGGCACTCCCACCACATAGGATAATATGACCCTAAATCTGCCTCACATTTCCAACAAATTGGAGAGTATTTTTTGCTAATTCTTGCCAATCTTGTGGGTGGGAAGTGCCTCCTGTAAAACATTTTATACAGATTTTCTTTATAAGAGGTTGCCAGTGTAATTTTGATTTCCCCCCCCCCCCACAGATTCTGCCAATTATCCAAATCAATACTGTACCCAAAACTTCTACTCCAGGTTATCATAGTCTCCTTAACTTGTTCTTCAATCATGTCTTGTTCCAATTGAAATAGACCCCACTAAAGTAAGGGTACCAATATACCACAAAAGTTGAATACTTTATAAGGCTTAAAGGAAATTTCCTATCATATAAGCAGAAGTAAAATAGTATCTTGCAGAGGCGTTCTGTCGCAATAACCAATGGGAAGATGTGAAATCTTGCTAACTATTATTCTTTGTGACCTGTGTACCAGCTACTTTCTGTAACATGATATTGAAAGAGGTGGGCATCGAAAGTGACAGATGAATCAGGTGGTGTAAGATACTTTCCATAAATGGACATTATTATACACTGACCATTTAATCTAAATGTCAACTTCTTCTTTTTTTGTTATTTTACTTTCTGTAAGAAACATATAGAGATACGATCATGGGTGTGGCTTATTGTTCAGATTTCTTACCGCATGAGCAGAATCTGTTCCAAATTGCACAATTAAACCTTGTCTCTCCTCTCATTCTGGGTTATTTCTCCTGATTTAAAAACTTAACGTTTTAACTTTCTGTAGCACAATAAGTAACGATACAATTTTTTAATGGCCTTTCCCTCTGTACTTAGAATTTTGTCCAATTCTGATGATTCTAGTTTTATATCCTGCCCTCTTTTATCCTTCATAAATTTAGACTGTATTTGTAGATATACCCACCACTCTAATTCAATTCCATCTTCCTTTAACTTATTCCTTGATTTAAGTTCCCCTTTCACATTTAGTAATTCTTTGTATGTAACAGATATTCCTATTTCTTATTGACATATATCTAAAATATAAGGATTTTATATTGCCCAGCCTATATTTCTGCCTTTATTTTCTGTTGCTTCTTAAATTCTGTATCTACTTGGATTCATTTCTCATTGCCATGATTTCTCCCTTACTTGCTATTCTTAGATATATACTTTCCTCTTTTTTAAAATGTCAACTTTTGGAACTTAATGGCTGGAATTCACCAATTTAAAAATGTACTCAATTTGAAAGATTTAAATTTAAAGATGTAATGATATGTGAGAATGACCTTGAGAGACAGAGAGAAGAGCCACAACCACAGAAATAGTTGGATAAGAGGCAGATTAGTCCACCGCAGGAATGTGGGTGTTGGAAACATCTTAGAAGGAATTCTCCCTAATTTCTCAGACTGAATGGCAATGGGGGAGAAATCTACTTTCACACTGGTAAGATTCTGTTAGTGTAACTTTACAACAAAGTAGAATTAGTTCATCTGGACACACTTCTTGTCTGGACTAACTTGCAAGGCTGACAAAAAGTGGTAAGCCTATATGTCTAATTAAGGATAAACCCACATCTCCTTTGTCCCTGGGTTCAGAACATCACAAACATTTTGAATGGCAAAAAAAGTTGTTGTAGGAAGAGGAGTTGAATGACAGCAGCTTCATATCTTGCCACTTTTCTGCTCAGGGTAGCTTGTTCCTGCAGCCAAAAGAAAAGGCAGCATTGAAGCTCTTTTGCTCATACTTGCATACTTGTATATTATGTATATACAGTACTTGTATATACTTGTATAGTATGAAGTGGGTTCAAATAATATTTGTGTGTGGGGGTTGACACAAACCCACTTTAATCTGTTGACTCATAAAAATTGAGTATGAATAAAATAATACTTTCCACAGATGTGAAGAAGTATCCCTCCAGAACACAGTAATTCTTGTGTAATGTGGGCTTTTGTGTTCATTATGTCACTTTTATTATTTGTTTTCTTTTGTTGCTAGTTGTTGGACAGATTACTGTGATGACGTAGCCTTGGACATAAAGTTCTTTCCAGATCTATTTTTTCTAAACCTTTCTTAAAGGTTTGTTTATTACTAGTAATAGGCCAATTACAGATCTAATACTACAGAGTTTTCATAGTTCCTTAAAGGCAATATTTTCGGCCCTAGAAAAGTCATCTTAACTTCCATATTCAGCTCCCATTCTTCAAATAAGGCAATTTCTGGCAGGGAAAAATGCATATATGAATCATCCCATAGGAACTTCTCCTTGGTTTTCTTATTACTTTCTGGGTGCCAATATAGCTATAAGCATTGATCAAGTGAACAGGAAGAACCAATAGGAGTTTGCAGTGGAATTCATACAAATTAATGATACATTTGACATCTGAGAAGGTAACAAATAGAAAATAAATTATTTTTCCATTTATGGTGAAATGGAAGTGAATGGACCTGACTTTGCTGCTGTGACTTGCAACAATTGGGAGATATGTTTGCAACTAGTGCAAGCTAATGGCACTAATGGAAGAAATACTGCAGTTGGATGAGCAAGGGACTAACAACTATTAAGAAGATAAAACAAAATTATTAGATTAAATAAAGGTGCATTGCAACAGGAGTCAGGAACAGAAGCAACTTTCCAAAGGGAAGAGAATCAAACAAAGAAGCAAACTGAAAGGGGGTGACAACAAGAAGAAGACAGGCAGAAGGAACAATGCAGGACAGGAAGTCAGAAATGGTTTTCTGGTAACAACAAAATAAATGGATTAAATATTCTATCAAAGGAAAACTGAGGTGGACTAAGCAAATGAGCGACTAGAGCAATAAAGAGCAGATGTACGTAAGAGAACAGAAGAGAAAATTTGGATTGTATTGTTCTGAAAATAGAAATTAAGCAGGAGAATTACTTACCAGTTTCTGCCAATCCAGTGATTTTTTCTTTGCTAATATATTATTCAAACAACCTATTCATGACACCTGTGTACATTGACAACACAAGATGGAGTACACAGAAATCAAATCAAGTTTATAATCAGTACAAGAAAGTAGAAAACCTCATACCTTATAATAGCAAAAATATGAAACAATTAATGTGCAAGTTACAAGTAAAGCAGAAGAACAAAGCCAACTAATTTCTACTATATCAGCATACAGCCTCCATTTTCAGTGAGAACATCAATGATCACTTTGAAATCTTGAACCTCATTAATAGAGAAACAATGGAATTAAATCAAACAAAACGTTAAGTATAGATGTGGGGGGAAAACCCTGTCAAAGACCAAAAAACAGAAAAAGCAAACTAGATGTCAGAACTAGGAAATTGCAACGAAGAGAAGAGAAGCTAAAGTCATGAAAGACAAATACTTCAGGAAGGAGGTATTTTACAGATCATCTAGAAGAGACAAGAAGCAATAATACAACATCTGTAAGAATGTTATGGATATGGAAACAATAACAGAAAAACTGGAACAGTTTTTCAAAAGATATCTAAGTCAGAAGGAGTTTCCAATTTTGAAATGGTATGTGGGAGGACACCAAGTAACTGATACCTTAGAAATGATTTCCTGTTTACAAGAATCCCTAGTACTAGCAGATGAAGTTAGAATGGCCCTCCTGTGCTCAACAAGTTGGAAGAATATAAGAACTTATGGAATAATTATAGAAATATAACATGCAACAGAAGAAGAATCAGTAAAAGTCCCAGTGAAACTATGTCAACAAATCTTTATGCAACAGATTGAAAGGAGTCTGTCTACATACCAGTAACAAAACAAAAAAAAAGGAAGCTTTCTACATAATAGCAAAATAATGCTTATGATCATTCAACACAGATTTATTTCCTTACATGGAAACAATCATTTCCTTATATTTCTTTCCTTATATGGAGAAGGAGATGCCAGAAATTCAAACTGGTTTTTTAATCATGAGATTATTATTGCTGGAGCATAATGAATAGAAAAGAAAGCCGAAGAGGGGGCAAAAATCAATATGTGCTTCATTGACTATAGAAAAGCTTTCACCTTGCCAGCCTCAAGCTGTGGAATTTTTCACAGCTGTGGAAGACGGGGGTGGAGGGGAGGTCAACCTATTTTCCAAAGCATCTGAAGGAAGAACAAGAAGCAATGTATGGAAACTAATCAAGGAGAGAATCAATCTAGAAATAAGGAAAAATGTTCTGATAGTTAGAACATTTAATCAGTGGACCAACTTGCCTTCAGAAGTTGTGGGTGCTCCACCAATGGAGGTTTTTAAGAAGAGATTGGACAACCACTTGTCTGAAATAGTATAGGGCAGGGGTCTCCAACCTTGGTCCCTTTAAGAATTGTGGACTTCAATTCCCAGAGTTCCTCAGCCAGCTTTGCTGGCTGAGGGACTCTGGGAGTTGAAGTCCACAAGTCTTAAAGGGACCAAGGTTGGAGACCCCTGGTATAGGGTCTCCTGCTTGAGCAGGGGGTTAGGCTAGAAAACCTCTTAGGTCCCTTCCAACTCTGTTATTCTGTTATTTTTGAATACAGATAGCTGAAAATGTAAATTATCTAATAACTTAGATAATTTCGTTAGCTCTAATAATGAAAGTCAAGAAGCACATGAAAAACATGAGACTATGATTAAATGTAAAGAAAATCAAACTGATACCAACATGTACTGCAAGGAGCTTTAAAACTGATTATGAAGACATTGAAGTGATAGATACCATCTGCCTTTTAAAATTGAGTATCAGAGTAAGGCTATAGCAATTAAGACATTTTTCAGGCCAGCATACAATATGGGGGGAGTAAAGATATTTAGACGCCATGATGTGTGTGAAATAGCTTTCATTGTGATCCTCTGGGGAAGAAACAGGGTAGAAAGAGTATTGATGATTTTGAACGTTGTTGCTAGAGAAGACCCTTGATAATATTAGAGACAGCTAAGAAAACAAATAAATGAATCAAACCAGAGTTCTCACTTGGAAGAAGCAGAAGAGTTTCAAGCAGCAAAGTGGGAGGATTCAATTACATAGGAAAATGAATTCATCACTGAAAGCTTGAAGGGCCAGTTTGGGGACTGATCATCCTGGAGGAAATTTATATATATGATTTACTAAGATTCAACACTGACTTAGTAGAGCTTAATCACTCAAACAATTATTCAAGGTCTTTGAAATGCAGATTCAGATTTTAAAAGATCTATAGAGTACTTGGTAAAAGTATTAGAGATTAAAAAACCCTTTTGCTTTGAGAGTTATGGGCAACATGTCAATTTATTTTTACTTATATAATATTTCCCTCAGTAAATATCCCTCCATTAGAAGGTTTCTTTGCAAAGATTATTGAGGTAAAGTGAGTGAAGGATACATGGAATGCTGCAGTATCTTATCAAGGCCATGATTCATTTTGATAATTTTTTCATTTTCAGATGGGCAAAAAGTTGCTTCAGATAAGTCTTACTATTCTACTGACTTACCTCCTCCATGATATTAGGTGGTATCTAGATGTCAGCATTTTCACTTTATAATTCTGTTTACTCAGTGTTTCTTCTGTCTATATTGGGTACTATATAACTACAAGAAATGTGTTAAAAAAGGAGAGAACAGGAAAATTGTGCTGTTGGGGTTCATCATCTGAGGCAGGGTTGTAAGTCCATCAATAAGTTCAAATAATAGTGGAGTGAAACGATAGTGCTCTGGCAGAAAAAAAAGAAACTCTTTCTTTTCATAACACAATCTTGACAGAAATACTAATGCCCTTATTTGCGGGGGGGGGGATCAAAATTTTGCATTAGTTTTAATGAGGACATGTGGACTGGGGAATACAACTAGATGAGCTAAATCTACTTTGGTATAAGGCTACATTTTTAGAATCTTGCAAGTTTGAAAGTACAAACTTCCTGCCTGCCATTTTTAACTGCTTGACCCATTAGGGAAGCTCCTCCCTATTTTTCTTTCTTTGACTGTTAAACAATTGTGGGCTCGTCTCTGTCTTGAATTATGGCTTTCAAGGCAGCATTGCCTCTCTCTTTTCCTCAGGATAATCTATGCATCCCGTTATAGGGATGACTATTTTAAGCTAAGCAGTGTAGCAGGACATTTATCAGGATGGCAAATGAGGAAAGAAAAGAATGAAACCTGTCCTTACGTATGGTGGTGATGGTGCTGCTTATTATTATTTTATTTACACAAAATGACAGTATACACAGCAAATGAGATAACTATGCTGGATGATGATGATGATGATGATGATTTCATTTATTTTAAAAGGAGTCTTAGTTGAGTCCATTTCTGCAATCAAATTTGAACTGAGCATTTTCTGACTCAGAACATATACATACTTAGCTATTTTATAACCCTTTTTTCTTGGTAATGCTGGAAGAAAAATCCAGTGCGGTTCCAATCTGGAAAAAAGGTGCTGGAAATAAAATGGAGGCTGGTTGGAAAGAAGGACTCTGTTTATTGATGAGCAGAAGCTACAGCAACATGCAGTTCTGGGACAGCTGAAAAACTGGGGTTGGGATAGGTGGGCTTTTATACGTTCTTTGGGGTTTTGTGTTTTAAATGCTCCAGGAGTTGTGCAATGTAGTGAACTTTATTTCTTGCTATTCTAATGAGGTTGGGTTAATCCTATTATGTCCTAAAAGTCATGTCCTGTCTTTCTTAATCCCATCAGCTGGAGCTTTGTTTGTGAATAGATTGGCCCAGTCTTTCTTAATGGACACAAAATATCCATCTCTAAAGATTTTAGGTATCTGCTGGAGGCTGTTTTACTATGCAGGAAGACTGGGGTTGCTTTTAAGAACATGTTTTCTCCATTTCTCCTTTGGGGAAATATAATATTCTGCCCCTTTTTTAATATTTTCTAAAATACTTCATTCTCTGAGGGAGGGGGCTTCCTACAGTAACAATGTTCAAATTTTCTTTGTTCAGATTGGTGGTTGGAATATCACCGGATCCTGGAAACAAACAGATTTTAACCAAACTCTTCAGATACTCATGGAAAAATACAACACTTTTCCATTCTTCAAATTAGAAGTCAGACCCAGTTCATCTGATCCAAGCACCAATATTATCCAGGTAGGACTACTAGAAGGCAACGTTTAGGCAGTGCAGTGAAAAGGTTTTATTCAAATATATGCATTTTCCTGTATGAAGTTACCTTATGCAGAGTCAGAACAATGGAATTAGCACACAGAATATGACCATGTGTGGCTATGAACATGCAGTGCTCAAAACACATATTATGATAAATCTCTTTCCTTTCTATGTTATATCAGGATTCAGGTTTGATGACCCCCCCAAAAGAAAATCAATGGAAATTTGAGTATTTTTGTTTTTTATATATTTTCATGTATTACTATATAGTAGTAATACACCAGGGGCCTCTGGTGGCTCAGACTGCTAAGACAGTCTTTATTAACACAGCTGCTTGCAATTACTGCAGGTTCAAGTCCCACCAGGCCCAAGGTTGACTCAGCCTTCCATCCTTTATAAGGTAGGTAAAATGAGGACCCAGATTGTTGGGGGCAATAAGTTGACTTTGTATATAATATACAAATGGATGAAGACTATTGCTAACATAGTGTAAGCCGCTCTGAGTCTTCGGAGAAGGGTGGGATATAAATGCAAATTAAAAAAAAACATGCTTCTTTAGTGCAATTTTTGGGGGTCAGGAAAAAGAAAGAGAGAGGGAGAGAGAGCACTAAGCTCTTCCACTGTTTACAACATTCAGTAAATTTTCATGCTGAGATATAGAGTGTGAAGGATTACATATCTTTTTTTAAGTTAAGGAAAGAATACATTAAGGAATACAATAGATCTGATACAGTACTTGCATTGGCATCATTGTTCTGTCCAGTGGAATTAGAAATGCTTATTGGTTCCAAACAAAATCCATGATAGAATAGATGCTTTATTATCAACAGCAACAACTCAGAATGCATTATTTTCCTCTTTGAAAATTGCTATATCAGCTTACATCTGATAGATTATCACATGGAAAATTAATGCAAATTTGTGCCATTGCTGATAACAACTTGACATTGTAAACTCTTCTGTTTGCAATGCTCTCTTCTTATCAGCAATTTTGCAGAAGTCAGTATTCTCTCAATACCTTCCTTCCTTCCTTCCTTCCTTCCTTCCTTCCTTCCTTCCTTCCTTCCTTCCTTCCTTCCTTCCTTCCTTCCATTCTTTTCCTCTTTCCTTCTTTCCTTTCTTTTCCTTACAATTACTTTTGGATTATTGTTACCCTGTTTATAATGTAGCTGCTATTACTATCTATCCTTGTTTTCTTTTTTCAGATTGATCATCCAGAATTTGAGTTGCCACTAGAATACTATTTTGAAAGAAATGTGAATTATCCCCAGGTAAACTGTGTTAAATTATTAATTTACTGTTCCTGGTTTAGTCATTTCTCAAGTCAGTCTCTACATTTTGTGCTTGTTATGTGAAGCGGAGAATATATTGTGAGGTGGGTCACAAGGTCTCATTCATCTATGAGGTATGTTACAGTATTGTACTGAGAAATTTAAATGGATGATATTGCTTGTTTCTGGTTTTAAAGTGGCCTCAACTCATGGTGGAGTTCAGTGGTAGGTTTCACATTTTGTTACTACCGGTTCTCCCCATGCACACCTGCATTCCGTGCATGCGCCCGGTCTCAAAAAGGCTGTTCTGTGCCTAAACAGAACAGCATAGAGCTGGGGCAAGCGGGTGGGTGGCTATTTCCGCTACTGGTTTGCCTGAACCAGTCTGAACCAGCTGAATACCACCTCCGGTGGGGACTGGAAGTCTCCATTGTAATCACCTTAATCACCAGGTAACTTGTTCAAATTGAAATATACTATGGACTTTATGTGGTATTGAATCAGTGGGATACTCCAAAGAAACTTGGTTTATCTATCCTAATAGCTTTCCTGAGTGAATTAGCTGAGATGATCTGAAGTGTGCTATTAAAGAACTTCAGGATAATGAGCCTACAAAAATTCAACAATTCAATTCATGCTGAAGCTGAGGCTTTATTCCTTCCATGTTAACTGTGAATCATTCTAAAACTATAACTAGACAAAACTATAATTATGACATTAAACTGTCTTACTATAGGGTCTCACATTAATTCTGGCCCGGGATATGGGTAGAATGAATTTGATACTGGAGGAAAAGATAATAGTTATTCCAACATGATGCTCAGAACGTCATTCCCTATCAAAAAAAGTAAAAGAAGTCCTTAAGGGCATCCACCTTTGACAACTGATGGAATCTAATGGATTCTTGGTTGCTCTGAGGTTTTTGCAGAAGCCAGAGCTAATAATCTTGTTTTAATCAACTACCGGTATATAGGACAAAAGTATATTCAACTGCTTTGAATGTTTTGATCTGTACTGTACAAGAGGAAAACAAAAGATATTGAGGCAATTGCTCTAAATAGTTTTATTCAACATTGTAGATTAAAAAAAAAAAACTTCTCCCTACTTCTCCTGAAATCTCTGGCCATGGAGCAGGTCAGGAGACAACTAAAGTATAAGTGGCATGATATTTACAATGGTGGTGCACACATTCCTGCTTGTTGGGTGGCATAAAAAGTTGTAAAGAAGACTTCTTCACATCTTTAAATAGCTGTCCGGCAGATCTTTTAAAAGTGGGTTTATTATTATTAAAGAATTTATTGCCATTGCCTCAGATAAATTGAATTTACAGCTTTCAATTACTTGCTTGATAGATTTAGCAGGCACTGAGGACAAAATTGCTCATCTTCATGCTGATGTGAACACAGTTTTGATTTCAAATCTACCGAACTGTATCTTGTACCTCCTGATGCCTATAGATATGATAAGACGTCTTGCTCACTTGACCATATTACCTTATTCAGTGATCATCTCAGAAAACAGCAATTGCTGACTGTGCCCATGCTCTCCAAAAGTTGTGTTGTGGGATCTTGTAAATAGTCTTTTATTCCCATCCCAAAGGTGTTTTTTCAAAAGGCAACTACACTGTTTTTCCTTGAAGACATTTTGCTTCTCATTCAAGAAGCTTCTTCTGACTGAATGGTGATGGATGGAAGGATTTGTACTCCATTCTCCACCATTCAATCAGAAGTTAAGAAGCTTCTTGGATGAGAAGCAAAATGTCTTCAAGGAAAAGCAAAGTCCAGTTGCCTTTTGAAAAAGCACCTTTGGGATAACCATGACCTGGATGACTGAAAATCTCCATAGACATTTTATTCCAGTGCTATCTATCATTTATATTCAACTGTAGCTGTCATAAATGTTGGCTCTGGTATTTTCAGTATGCAAATGACACTAAGGCTTACTATTCCATAGAATCTGAGTCCGGCGAGTCTCTGTCTGGATGTAGTCCTAGGATGGCTGGATAAATTAAATTGTTAGATTGAATCCTGGCAAAGTGAAGATGTTTTTGGCAGATGATTCTGAAAGGCATCATTGTCTTTGATAGCCATGTGATTTCTTTTTAAGAGAACTTATTGTCAACTTTAGTTGATATGCTTTCTTGAAAAAGGACAACTAAATACAGGGTAATTCTTGAAATGGAAACCACATATTTAGACCTCTAGTATGGGCTGTATAGGGCTGCTATTGTGCTTAATGTGGAAACTGCAGTTGGTACATAATCTGACAGCCAAGTTGCCACAAGAGGCAGTTGCATATCCACATGTTATACCACAGCCAAAGCATTTGAACTGGCTGCTAGTTAGCTACCAATCCAGGTTCAGATTTTCATTTTTGACTTGAAAAGTACTTAACAGCTTGGGACCACAACAACTGAAAATATACCTTCGTCATTACAGATCTGTCAGTTGCTAAGGTCATCTAGGGAGGTTCTGTTGCATGAGACAGGATTAACAGGGTATTTGTCTTGTCTTATTCCCAAATGGACCTTCTTTGTAGGGGCACCTATACTCTAGAATCCTTTCTCTTTTGAAATTTGTGAGGTGCCTACTATTATGTCTCTGGAATAGAATAGAATAACACAGTTGGAAGGGACCTTGGAGGTCTTCTAGTCCAACCCCCTGCTTAGACAGGATATCCTACACCACTTCAGACAAATGGTTATCCAATCTCTTCTTAAAAACTTCCAGTGTTGGAGCATTCACAACTTCTGGAGGCAAGTTGTTCCACTGATTAATTGTTGTCAGAAAATTTCACCTTTGTTCTAGGCTGCTTCTCTCCTTGATTAGTTTCTACCCATTGCTTCTTGTCCTGCCTTCAAGTGCTTTGGAGAATAGCCCGACTCCCTCTTCTTTGTGGCAGCCCCATAGATACCCAACAAGAAAAACACAGACTTCAGAGGATAATTAGAACTGCAGAAAAAATAATTGCTACCAACTTGCCTTCCATTGAGGACCTGTATACTGCACGAATCAAGAAGAGGGCTGTGAAAATATCTACAGACCCCTCGCATCCTGGACATAAACTGTTTCAACTCCTACCCTCAAAACGACGCTATAGAGCACTGCACACCAGAACAACTAGACACAAGAACAGTTTTTTCCCGAAGGCCATCACTCTGCTAAACAAATAATTCCCTCAACACTGTCAGACTATTTACTGAATCTGCAGTAATTAATTTAATTTAATTAATTTAATTAATCGTTTCATAGTTCCCATCACCAATCTCTTTCCACTTATGACTGTATGACTATAACTTGTTGCTGGCAATCCTTATGATTTATAATGATATATTATCATCAATTGTGTTGTAAATGTTGTACCTTGATGAACGTATCTTTTCTTTTATGTACACTGAGAGCATATGCACCAAGACAAATTCCTTGTGTGTCCAATCACACTTGGCCAATAAAATTCTATTCTATTCTATTCTATCATGTCACCCCTAGTCCTTTTCATCAGACTAGACATACCCAGTTCCAGCAACTGTTCTTTATATGTTTTAAGCCTCCAGTCCCCTAATCATCTTTGTTGTTCTTCTCTGCACTTTTTCTAGAGGCTCAACATCTTTTTTTACAGCGTGGCAACCAAAACTGGATGCAGTATTCCAAGTGTGGCCTTACCAAGACATTATAAAGTGATATTAACACTTCACGTGATCTTGATTCTATCCTTCTCTTTATGCAGCCTAGAACTGTGTTGGCTTTTTTAGCCGCTGCAGCATACTGCTGGCTCATATTTAAGTGATTGTCCACTAGAACTCCAAGATCCCTCTCATGGTTGTTACTATTGAGCAAGGTACCATATATACTGTACCTGTGCATTTTGTTTTCCTTGCCTAAATGTAGAACCTTACTTTTGGAAGACTGACATCTTTTTCCAGGCCTTCATAAATAAATGCTGGATAAGAGAATCCCTTTTGTTTTTGTTTTTTATATACCTCCTTTTTTTAAATAAAGATAATATTTCATATTATTTTGTTTTTATTATTTTATTTTATTATTTCTTATTTTATAATAATATTGTAAATTGCTTTAAGCTGACAAGGATTTGGCAAGACAGAAAGAATGAGCTACAGAAACTCCAGTGGGTTTTGATAATGCAGGCATGTTACTATTTATTAAATTTATATGTTACCTGTCTTACTAGCTAGAGTAACTCTGGGTGGCTTACAATGGCATAAAATTTATTTTTATTTATTTATTTATTTATTTGCATTTATATCCCGCCCTTCTCCGAAGACTCAGGGCAGCTTACACTATGTTAGCAATAGTCTTCATTCTATTTGTATATTTATATACAAAGTCAACTTAAAAGCCTAAATATAAAAACATTAAAAAGCATTGAAATTAGAAATTGCTAAAATAAAAGATTAAAAATCAGGAGCACAGACAGTAAAGGATGGACTTTTGTCTCTCACTCAATCAACCACTTCCAGTAAAATATGCCCCCGTTGGAGCCCCAAGCCAATTGGCAGAGGCAGGTTTTAAGACCCTTCCAGAAGGCCCGGAAGATGGAGATGGTTTTCCTCTCTGGAGGCAAGTTGTTCCAGAGAGTGAGGTCAATGGCAGAGAAGGCTCTTTGACTCACCAGCTGAAATTCCTTGGCTGACAGGATCAAAGAAGGTGTCTCTGCCATAGTGAGTAGGGTAGAGTAGAGTAGAGTAGAGTAGGCAATGGGCCAATCCCATCGCAGGAAGATGATTCCTCAGATAATCTGGTCCCATGTCATGAAGGGCTTTAAACATGATAATCAACACATTGAACTAGGAGCAAACTTGCATAACAGCGGGATACATGTACCACCCTGGGGTGGGGGGTCTCGAAAATGTGCCGCTGATGTATGCATATATATAATGCATACAGTACTTCTGGATTCAAATTTACTGGCCAATCCTTATATATTAGTTAAAGAGAAGCTTCACAGGTATTTATGAATAGTAGAAGAATGAGGCATGTGGATAATTTTTTAATTATTTTAGATAGCTCATAACTGAGCAAATGGCTCAGAACAAGTTTAACTACTGACTCTGGTTGAAAGAAAGGTTTATTTTGCAGGTCTTACGTTCATATTACTTGTATCTGAAGAAGCTAGAAGAGTTGATGGGTGGACATACAGATTCTACTTCTACCTATATTTCCTTGGCATTCTCCTTTATCTCAAATCTCCAGAAGATTGTTACTCCCATGAAGAAGCGACATGAGAAGAGGATGCTATTTCACCACACTACCATAGAGAAGCTACAGGTCTATATACAGTTTTCCAGAAATGTGTATTTTGGATCTTTACAGTATATAATGCTGGGTCAATAAAAAAAGTCAGTGGTTCAGTGGTTAAGAGTAAGGCTGCAACATTACTGTGAAATCAAAATATCTATCTATTAATGGAAAATGTCCATGGTATATATACAAAATAGTCACAAATCTTGTAACAGAAATAATAAGAGTAATAAAGCAAGGGATTATTTAAGTTCTACTAAGGCCAGAAAATATGACCACTATCAAACATTTTCTAGAAATTCTTAGTCTTAACTAAATTCCAGAAGTTTAAAACAATGGGCAAGCCTAAATTCCAAATGCAGTTTTGGAAAATTACAAAAAACAATAATCCAGGATATTCTGGATAATGAAATGACTTTTTAGTGCCAAGAGGACTTAAAATTCTTCTTGATTTAAAAGGACCCATTATTTTTTAAAGGTGATCTAAAATTAATACACAAAGGGAATTTGAAATGCCAATGATTCACTGAATGTTCCTATTGTTAATAGTAACATTCTGCACCCATTGAAGCCTCCAGATCATCTTTAACGTTGCCCCCCTGCAGAGTATATTGCAATGCTGTAGTTGAAAGAATAGAAGGCTAAACTGTGGCAATATGGAGCCGGAAATAAGCAGATGAGCCACAACAACCATTTTCACTAAAAGAAGTTGAAATCTGAAGTCCATGAAGCTACTTCTTCGAAGAGAATACAGTACTTTCCAGTATAGGCCATTCTCTCATTTACTAGGCTTAGAAATCACATACCAACAGTGTGTCTATCTTGCCAGAATCTTATTTTATTCAGGGCACAATGCCATATCCACTGAAATGGGAATCATGAGAATTATGATCATGCGAAATCATGCATAAAATCAGGCTTTTTCCTATTTCCACTTGCTTCCTCCACCAAATAATAGCATTGTCTTTTTATTGATTTCTCAGGAACGTTTTGTGTGTGTATGTCTGTGTCTTCTTTCTGCCTTTCTGCCCTGCCTTCACACTAGAATGTCCTTCAATTTCCAAGCAAGCATTTTGTTGTGTCTCTTCTTGGTGAGATTTCATCATTTCATCTGTCCAATTCTATTTTTAGGAAAAGGCTCCTGCTATTGATTGGCTGTCATGCCTTCAGGCAACTTTCCATCCCATGCAGCTGAACATGTCTCAAACAATTGCTGTGCATGACATGGATTATTTGAAAGGAATGTCACAACTTATTGGGCAGTGGCAAAACCGGAGGTCAGACATTGCTAGTTTGTGGAATGCTGTAACTTCACTTCTACATCTTAGGAAAGCAAAACCTGGAGAATCTGTTTTGAACAGACTGCATATATGGAAGTTGAAAAAGGAGGCCACATTGATTACTTCACGTTCACAGTTACATTCTGCACCATATGCATAGAGGAAATTTTCCTGTTTAGTATTCATAGAACTTTGCATAATTGATGTGTGGGCCTTCTTGCATGTATACTCTAGAACAGGGGTCTCCAACCTTGGCAACTTTAAGCCTGGCGGACTTCAACTCCCAGAATTCCCCAGCCAGCAAAGCTGGGGCATTCTGGGAGCTGAAGTCCTCCAGGCTTAAAGTTGCCAAGGTTGGAGACCCCTGCTCTAGAACACCTTCTTGCAGTCCTTAACCAGTACATACTTAAAAGTCATTTCACCTTTTTCCCCACAACACTTTTTTGTCTGATGTTTTCTTTTTCCATGAAGGGATGGCAATAACACAACCATATATATTTGCCTTAAATGTGCCCCAAACAATTATTAAGGTACATAATCTATATATTATTAAGGTACATAATCTATATATTATTAAGGTACATAATCTATTATACATTATGTATAATCTATAATAGTTTTTACATAATGCATTTAAAATGCCAACATTGATTTGTAACTAAAAACCTTGTTTTTATAGCCATAGTTACAAATCTGACAATTCCCACTGCAGTTTTAGGATTTTCACCTTCAAGTATATATATATATATATATATATATATTACTCAGAAGTATAATAGTTTGGATTTTAATATAGGTAAGATAACTTCCTGCTGAGGACTCAAATTTACAATACAATTCAAATCTGAACTACCCTTTCAAGTTCAATACCATTACAGGGACAAAAATCACATTTTGTTCCTTCCTTTTTCTTATTTTAGAGATGTATTGCAGACCTACATGATACTTTGCCTAATTGAAAAACTCTTGCCAGCCCTGGACAGCCAATTCCAGAAAGCTCGTCAAGAATTAGCAAACATGCTGGATAGCAGGGCCGGGAACATGGTAAGAGTGCTTTTCTTATACTCTCTTTTTCTGTGGCATTAAGAATCAAGACAACGTTAATCCAAATTTCATTGTAATTTGGGAGTGCTAGAACGCATGAAAGAAAAGAAATGTATAACTCATCAATAAGCTCCCTGGGATTCTTCCTCTCCGAATATTAAATTGGGGATAGAGGGTAGGAATATTTTTTCTCTTTTTTAAAATAATATGGTCTGGTGGTAGATTTCCAGCCAAATAGGACAAATGCTACTAATAACAATTACATTTTGGGGTTGTTCCACAATTAGACAAAAGCTTTCTGTTGATGGCCTGGTGAAGCTCTCTATTTCTTGGTAATGTTTCAGATTTGCAAATGCTTCTTCCTGAGATAGGCTCGTGACTGCAATGATGGCCATTGCCACAGATGCAATATCATTGCTTCTTCAGGAATACTGCCTCATCCATTGAAGCTGCAGAAAGGGACAGTCTTCTGGCTGTTGTTGCAGCTTCTAGCAGTCACATTTTATTTTTACAAAAGGGAGGAAAACTGCCCCCCATGTCTTGTCCTCATAAACCTGCTCCTGATCTCCAAATTGAAAGGCCGCTCCGGATTCATGCATTAGAGAAGGACAGGTGACATTTTTATGCCATATTGGGGGAGGCAGAAGAAGCACATTATTGTGTGTAGATCAAATACATGTTTGATTGAAGGAAATAGCCTCCTTAGGGAAAGCAGGACTCCGTGGATATGCCCTGTTTGGGTTGCATTGTCTTCTTCCATGATTTTTTTTTCAACTTAAATTCTGGAAATTTTTTGGGGTGGATTTTAATCCACAACCACATTTAGCTATATTCTGGAGCAAATGGTCCCATTTTTCCCATTCATTTTTCATACTTGTTCAGGTTTTAATTTAATTTTAGGAAGGGAGTGGCAACTGGGCAGGCCCGATTGAGTACAATTTATGGGGAGGAATAAATGTTGGATAATTGAATGTATTGTACACTGGTTAAATTGTTGGAAATATTATGGAAAATAAATTTTTTTTGGAAAAAAAAAGTTTTAATTTAATTTTAATTATTTTCAGATAAGAACTGAGCGATGGAGGAAATGCCTGATAGACACTAACACATTCTTTGGACCTGTACTTGGGAAGATGGTCGTGCAGGAGATTTTCCCCCAGAAGGCCAAGGATCTCGTAGGTATTCAATAGTACCAGATACTGATTTATTAGTCCATATTTTCTTATGCTTTTCAATATGCTTATGTCAGGGGTGAAATCCAGCAGGTTCTGACAAGTTCTGGAGAAACGGTAGCGGAAATTTTGAGCTGTTCGGAGAACCGGTAGTGGAAATTTTGAGTAGTTCGGAGAACCAGCTAATACCAACTCTGGCTGGCCCCAGAGAGGGGTGGGAATGGAGATTTTTGCAATATCCTTCCCCTGGAGTGGCGTGGGAATGGAGATTTTGCAGTATCTTTTTCATGGAGTAGGGTGGGAATGGAGATTTTGCAGTATCCTTCCCCTGCCATGCCCACCAAGCCACACGACGCCCACCAAGCCACGTCCACAGAACCGGTAGTAAAAAAATTTGGATTTCACCACTGGCTTATATGGTATGCTTCATGCCTATCTATAGCTAATCTTAGATTTCATTAGAAATGGCAGGAGATACTGTTATGATATAAGGGGGATGGGCTCCATCAGGAAGGAAACAAAGTAGTATCAGATAAAATATGCTCTTCAGCATTCTATTACCATACTCAATATTATTCACTATTCAAATAAAACAGCAGGTGTCTCGATTCAGTTTCTCCTTAACCATTCCTTTCAAGAATGCTTCCATATCTACTATACAACTTCTTGTTTTTAAAGGTTAGTAAGTTCAGATTAGCCCTTAGGGTTTATGGGCAAATAACAGGTGAAATGCTTCCCTACTTCTGGGACTCTCTTTCCTTTCTCTGGCCAGGCAGAAAATCTTTTTTCTGAGATCCGGGATGCCATTAACAGCCATCTGGATCAAGTTAATTGGATGGACTCCCAATCCCGTCAAGAAGCCAAGAAGAAAGTATGTTCATCTATTCTAATGCTTGTTTGGTTGGGTAACGGGAATGGATGACTATAATAGAATTTATGCCTAGGAAGTGTATTATCCAGTTCAGAGACTTCAAAAGTAATGTCCATGTCTGGAATGGAGCTCCAGGTATATGAGCAAGAGCTTGGACATTTCTGAGAAGTCGGTATTTATTCCAGCACTTACCAGTCAGAAATCTTATCTTTGTTTCTGTAACGCTTGGTAACGTTGCCAATGGAACCTTTATTTTCAAGAGTAAGGTTATAGAGACATGAAATTTATCAGTCTAATTCCAGGCATAGGCTAGAAAATTTCCCATTCAATCTTTAACGGCCTTTGACTGTGGCCTGCTTTGTAGAAAATTTGGTTTACTTACATTAGTGAATGAATACAAGAGTTATAAGCAGGGGAAATCATACTGTAAGTAATACTCAAGTCTTTTTTGAGGGATGCCCTTGTTTATGTACCAATGCCAATAGTCCTTTTTCCATCATGTCATAGGTTCAGTGTAAACAACTAAACTTTATTTTCATATTTTTAGATTTATAGCCTCCAAGTGGAGATTGGCTATCCAGAAACCATGCTCCAAACAAACAAAATTGACAATGAGTACCAAGAGGTAAAAGTTAAGCACCATTTGCGATTTGGCTTCAAATGTCTTTATTTCTTCCACTGAAGGATGGGTCTTAAGACACAGAAAAGTGTTTTTGCTGCTCTCCTACAGTTTCAAATACTAGGGATTGAATCAAAGACATGGACACTACGTCATGGGCTCTCCCTAGATCAGGGGACACTGCCAAGAGGGTCAACAATATTGAAACAGCAAAGACCGACCTTGCTCTTGTAGGCATCTAAAAAGGAGTGAGGGTTTGACGATCCTGCTCTATGCCTCCCAGTTTGACATAGCTGATCTCCACTCATAAATACTTCTATCTCAGGTAGCTCTTGAAATAAAACTGCCCAGTTTTCAATTTTACAAATAGTTAGTAACCTTTAAATTATCAGCAATAGATTGAATAGTCATCCATAAATCAACTGCATGTTAAATGTGTTATAACTATGGGTTGTCAATTGTTTCTTCTGTTTTGTCTTGATAATTAATAGTTACGCTTGCTTGTGTGGGATGGGAAAGGAGGACATAGTAACATTTTTGTCAAATTGAAGTTGCAGAGGAAAGGAGTAATCAGCCTATTTCCTGCAGCAATTCCATGAAACATGATGGGGGAGCGACAAATATTTTTTAATAGGCAGGCAGTATATAGTGAAACTCTCACCTGCCAAATGATTGTGCCTTTGTAGAGCTACAGATTTATGACTTGTTAACAGAAGCTTAGAATTTCAGGCGAGAGTTGGAAGAATTAAATACCCAAAATAATTTGTACTTAATTATTTAACAGAGTGAAACCTAGGTAGAATCAAGAGAACAAAATGAAAAATAATATTTATTCTCTTTGCCAAACATTAATTGTCATTGAACTCCCATTCCTAACATTATTGTTTGCTACTTTGTTCAGCTGAAGATTGATGGGAATAATTTTTTCCACAATGTGGTTGCCTGCCTAAACTCTCTGAAGAAGAGGTTCTTGCTCAAACTTGCCAGTCCCCATCTGCACGATAGGTATGTTTTTCTTACCAAATAAATAAACTAATATCTTGGTTTCCCACATCCTCTTCTGTTGTTCTACAAGTCTGCTCTTCTTGGCTTCCAGTTTAATCTATAAGATTAGACATTTTAGAAAAGTTCAGAATTGCTTACTATTACTATTACTATTACTTGAACTCTTTTGTTTTCTTTATAGCAATAGCAATAGCACTTAGACATATACCCCTTCACAGTGCTTTTACAGCCCTCTCTCAATAGACTATTGATGTACTCCTGTACACGACAATTGAATGAAGCTTGCCTTCATCTATGTATTCTCTCTGTCTCTCTGTCTATCTCTCTGTCTGTCTCTCTCTCTCTATCCTAGGAATGGGGAGACTAAAGTTCTAGTCTTTTCTTGGGTACAGAAGCCAGCTGGGTGACTTTGGGACAACCACTTCATCTCAGTAAATGTAGATTTTCCAATTTGCACTGGACAAATGTGGTTGATCTCATAACTTCATGGAGCAGGCCTTCATTCTACAATGGATCAATTCAGCCAGAGGATGATAATAATATGTACCACACAGCAGCATAATATACTAATATAAATAAGTGAATGATAAAGTTAAGAAAAAAAGAGACTGAAAATGTAAGTTGCTTCTGTCTAAAGACAAACCAGACTCAAGAAGCACATTTGAATCAGCAGATTGCTAACACATTGGTGCCACTCTGATGAAAAGGTCAAGTAATATGGATGCCTAAAACTGTGAAGAAGTTGGCATTGCTATAAATGTGAGAACATATCCAGCAAAAATTAGACAGTTCCAACGAAAGCAATTATTTCCTTCCTTTGCTGTGATTTCCCCCCTCCCCATTTCAGTTGGGAAGTGCCTCCTTGGGCTGTCCATTCCTACTACTCACTGCGGAACCATGCTGTAGTATTTCCTGCTGGGATGTTTCGTAATCCTTTCTTCCATACTGAATTTCCCAGGTAAGAAAAATGGCAAAACAGCTATGAAAACCATTGATTACTGTCCCAAAGATGGCTGGAGAACATGGTCCTGAAGCCTCTCGGTGCCAGACCATGGAGGGCATTTTAGGTCAAAACCAGCACCTTAATGTGGACAAGAAACCAACTTGCAGACTTCATAAAATCAGTGTTATGCGCTCTGTCTGTCAAAATTATGTGGGCTGCTGCATTTTAAACCAACTGCAGTTTCTGAATATTCTTTAAGGACAGACACAAGTAGAGCAGTAGTCTATTATGGGTGGTCATAGGACACAGTTGTTACACCAATCAGAGTTGGATAGAAGCCCCTTTTGCTTTGGCTTCCAACGGTTGATCTAACATGAGTTGTGAATCCATCAGCATTCCCAAGTCTTGAATCTGCCCCGATGGGTAGTACTAGCTCATCAATTAATAGCTCTGGAGGCCACAGAAGACCTTGCTATATCAGCCACAGCCCTGATTTGCCAGGGTTCAGTCTGTTCTCTCCCCCATCCAGACACTGACAGTATCCAGCCTATTTGGTACATTTTATATTTAGAAATCTATATAAACACAAGTCTATGGAAATTTAAAAGATCTCCCATGTCTTTTTTCCAGTGCTGTCAACTTTGGAGCCATGGGTTTTTTCATGGCACATGAACTAATGCATTCCTTGAATAATTATGGTATGTATTCTGAGAAATTATGAGTAATACATTGACCATCCTGTTGTCTGCATCTATAGGGCCTTATCTGGTAAGGCCAGAATTGAAAATTCAGATGCTGTAAGCCTTTCACAAATGGCTTAATGGGTGGGAGGCAGGGATGAAATTCACTTACCTTTGCTACCGGTTTGCAAATGTGTGCGCGAGCATAGCGAGCGTGTGCCTCCTCCACACATGCGCAGAGGGTCAAAAACGAACATGATGACGTCTGGGTAGGTGGACGGAGCCTCCCGCCACCAGCGCTACCGGTTCGCCTGAGCCGGATAGAACCGGCTGAATTTCACCATTGGTGGGAGGTATGATTTTTTTTACTGGCAAATATTTTGTAGGCCACTAATTTTTAATTCTGTCCCCTCTTCATCTGATACTCCCCCATCTATGCCTTTTTTCTTTACAGTATTACAGACCCATACTTTTTTAAAAAAAAAATCACAAGTATATGGTTTTGGGATCAGATTTTGAAGTTGGGGGAAAGAGGGCTTTCCTTCCATTTCTTTCCTTTGGCACTTTCAAGGTTGCTTTGCTGCTGAGAAGAAACAGTGCCTGAATACATGAGACAGATGTGACATGAATAATTTCAGTTTAAAAGAGTACAGATAGTCCCTGACTTACAACTATTTGCTTAGTGATCCTTTCGTCTTACAACAACACTGAAAAAAAAATACTTATGACAGCTTTTCACACTTATGACCACTGTAGCATGGTCACAGTCACAGGATTGAAATTTGGATGCTTGGCAACTGGCATGTATTCATGACGGTTGCAGTTTCCTGGGGTCATGTGATCACCTGTTGTGATTTCCTGACAAGCAAAATAAATGGGCAGATTCCCTTAACACCCGTGTTACTAACTTAACAACTGCAGTGATTCACTTAACAACTGTGGCAAGAAAGGTCGTAAAATGGAGCAAAATTCACTTAGCAACTTCTGTTGCTTAGCAACAGAAATTTTAGGCTCAGTTATAGTCATATGTCAAGGACTACCTGTAACACCCCCATTGTTAAGCATACAACATGGTTAGTACAATATTGAAATCTCCATTGAAAAATCTAGTTCTTTTGGGGTTACCGTGTTTTTCTTTAACAATATGGTATATCCATTCTTCAAGGAGGAAGATATCTTGGCTCAGCTTGTGTTTTATCCTTTCCCGTATGCATTGTTAACTCAGACAGAAAAAGTACCTTTATCCATAACATGCAAACCATTTTAATTAAATGGAGCAAAGGGCCCCAAACTCATACTGGATTGAGTTACTACTCTAGAGATGTAAATTAATTCTGCTACAATTTTGTTATGAATGCTTTGGGCATTTTGCTTTCTCTTGATTTCAATTGAATTTTAACATGAAGTCCTGTAGAGTTTTGCTATTTTTCTTGTTAAAAAAAATAATGAAATGGCCTGAAAATAAATTACATTTTAAAAAAGTACTTAGCATCATAGAAAGATTCCATGAAGCCTATATCACAAAATGTATTGGAGCTAAAGGTATTTTTTCCTTATGTTGAAGGAAAATCTGTGAGCAATTTATATTAATGCTGATTTAATTTAGGGAGAAATGGATACAAGGCTCAGCATATGGCATGGCAATGAAAATATAAATGTTATGAAATATTCTATAATTGTGTCAGACTGCTAAAAAGTAGGTTAGAAGACCATCTTAACCCCATAACCTATCATATAACCCCCATAATTCTAGACATCTGCACAGTTTTTCACAACTATCAAATGCTATCAACTGAAGCAATATTTAGTCCTCAAGGAGGGCTTTGAGGAGGGAAGTTTTGTTTAATGGAACTGTATAAACATAGAGAGTTACAGTGGCTGATGAGACCCATTATCATACATGACTTTCTTTCTGGAGTTTCTTTCCTTTTGTTTACAGTGTCGCCTGAGAACTGTTCTACTTGTGGCATGAATATACCAGCAGAAGATAAAGATTGTCTGGTGAAACAATATGGAAACTACTCCCTGAAGGGCCATACCATCAATGGTTCCTTCACATTCCTGGAGAATTTAGCTGACACTGAAGGGCTTGCCATTGCTTACCAGGTATCTGAATCAAATCATATAAAGAAATTGACTAGGGCTTCCCTTTCAAACAAACTGACTTTATTTGCAATTGACAAATTAGTACCGATCATAGCATAATGAACTGAACTTTATACAGGTAATGTCCTATGGTCAGATGATCACATTTTACGATATTTTTGCTTAAAATCAGCATTTACTTCCAGTTCTCGTTAAAACTGGCCCATAGCAAACATTTGGTTTGCCTAATGATGGGCCCGTGGTATTGGTGACCCATTTTTTGACCGTCATGACTTACGACCATAATGGGCATGCTCCATTACAATTGTAAGTTGAGGACTATCTTTACTGTTTAGAACTTTGCAGATGGTTTTTGGCTCTTACAAAAACTTTGAGGGGTCAGTGTTGACGTGCATGGGAACTCAATACAAAATCTACATGAATGTATGTGAAGGAATAATGCCAAAATCCCACCTTTTTTTGTTTTTAAAGAGGAAATAGCTAGGGACAGCATCTCTGAGATTTTAACTGAAACTAATAATGGAATGGCAGAAAAATACATTGCACAAAGCAATGTGTAGTAATTACATTTTTAAAAAGTTGATTTGACCAGCAGATTGATTAGGTTTATATACATTTAAATGAGCAATAGAATTTATTTCACACATAATGTGCAAAAAACCCATATGATTTTGCTGGTAGATGTGCATTTGGTTAAGAGCTGCAACTGACCCTGTAATCTTGATGACTGCATATTTTTGCAAAAATCCCAGCGAAGTTTTCCTTTCTTGCTCAGAGATGTTGCTTTCCTCAAGACTCAGTGAGGAACAAAGTGTCAAGAAAAGAAAGTTGTGTAGAGATCTCTTGGCCAAAGTGACAACCACTTTGTACAAGCTGTTCTCTTCCCCAGAGCGATAGGAACCGTGTTGCTAATTTTAAAATGCCATAAAAGGCTCACTCAGGAGGAGAAATCATAACAGATATTTTTGCAATATGCAAAGATCTCTGGAATGATTATCTATTTGTTATCAAAGGGTCAGCTAAGAGCTAGACCATCAAACAAAGAAATGTGCATGAGTCATATCAACGGAAGCACCAAGGTAATAACAGCCTGGAGCCACTATTGTTTAATCTCTCACTACATGATTAACCTAACCATTGGGGATACAATATATTGCAATATTTCATTAGAGACCCCAGATTTTATTTGGTAACCTTAGATGTTAGCCAAGATCATGCCACTGAAATGCAATAATAAAATATTAAATAACAGGAGTATTACTTCCATTTGGGCCAAGAAATCCAATAAAATAGAAACACAAAGGACAAGTATTTTAATTTATTTATTCACATGTTATATATTTGTTTGTTTTGTATGCTTATATGCCACTTTTGTCATAAATCACCTGTAAGCAGTTTATCCACCGACTCAGTAACAAAACGTAGTTATAAAATACAACAATAAATATATAAATCATTTCTATCACATCAAAGAAAAATCAAGCCAAAATAAATCAGTCTTACAGTGGAATAGGAATTCAACTCTCGGTGTTCGGGTGTCATCCTAACTAGAAACAAGGCACAGATGTTCCCAAACCGAGTTCGTTTCTGAACTCAAAGGAAGCCATTTCAACCTGCTGAGATTAAGCCTGAGTTTGTTCTTTCCAATCCAGATCCTTACAGCCTCCAAACACTTAAATAACACCTTCACCGCATCTCCTGTTCAGGCCAGGCTTGAGATATACACCTGAGTACCATCAGGATATTACCGGCACCATGTGGATGAATGACCTTCCCCAGCAAATAGGAGGGGAGAGAGAATTGAGCCTTGGTACGCTTCATAACAGGGACTCTAATATCAGATTGAAAATGGTTCTGGAAAAAGGAGGCGAACCACTGCAAAACGGTATCCCCTCACTTCCAGCTTTTGAAGATGGTCAGAGGGATTCTTCTCCTAACTATGGTTCTTTTTTCTTTTTTTTAGCAGGCTCCTACCCTCCAAAAGTTGCCATGCCTGCATTGTTCTTTTCTCATTTAACGTCATATCCCAAAGTATAAGATGCATTTATTTACTTTCTTTCTTTTCCTCACAGGCTTATGAAAACTGGTTTGCAAAGCACAGAGGGGTAAAAAATTTACCTAAGCTTGGACTGTCACACCATCAACTCTTCTTTGTCAGCTTTGCCCATGTAATTCAGCCTTCTTTTTTTTTCCTCTGGTGGTTTTAGTTTGCTACTCAGTTCTTTATATTTTTTACAACCTTACTGACTGCTTTTACATTTTCTTGGAATATTATGTAGTTCTTTCCCCTTAAGTCATATCAGGAACATCTGTAGCAGTGGTGGGTTTCAAATTTTTTTACTACTGGTTCTGTGTATGTGGCTTGGTGGACATGGCAGAGGAAGGATACTGTAAAATCTCCATTCCTTCCCCAGGGGGGGAAGGATACTGTAAAATCCCCATTTCCTCCCGATCAGCTGGGACTTGGGAGGCAGAGAATAGATGGTGGCGGGGCCAGTCAGAATTTTTACTACTGGTTCTCTGAACTACTCAAAATTTCCACTACTGGTTCTCCAGAACTGGTCAGAACCTGCTGAAACCCACCTCTGATCTGTAGCTCAGATCATGAAAATATAATGCTAGTTACAGTAGAAGAATACCAGTGCTCTTCCTCTTTGCTTTCAAAGGATCTTCTTCTGTTTGAACCACACAGATCAAAAAGCTGCAAATTTGGCTTGAGAAAGATTGATTGATTGATTGATTGATTTTGTTGAGTACATATTAGATAATATATATAAGTATAAGCATGAATTGAATACATCTAATAGCATGTCATGTGATGTATACAAACTGGATCAAATTGGGGGGTTCATGTATCCATGTTATTGAATCAGACAGGAGTTAAATACCCATAGAAAGAAATCTGTATTAGTGAGATCTGATTGATGCTAATGATGATTGTAATGATGATAAGTAATAATGCCATCTACTTTGTGGCCATAAATATTATGGGGGAGTATATGCCATTTTTTTCCTCTGCATATCTTTTCTCTATTCTCAAAAGTTCTCCAGCATGAGTGGCTTTTTCTCTCAATATTTGTATTAGGATGCAATTATTTTGTTTGCTGCTTCTCTATGCTAATTTTCTTCTCCAACCTGGAACTGAATGTTTGGAAACAGAGGTGTAAGAGATTATATGGAAAAATGACTTGCTTTAATCTTGCTACTCAATATTTACAACTGCATGTTTTCCACAGGCAATGTGTGGGCGCCGGAGCCTGGAGAGTCTGCAAGCCTTCTTACAGAGGGATCCTCACAGCCCCTCTCCTATTCGTGTGCTTGGTTCTTTAAGCAACAGCCAGGATTTCTCTAGACATTTCCAATGTCCAAGCGAGTCGCCAATGAATCCAGCTCTTAAGTGCCACATCTGGTGAGATGACCTCAAGAGCACATGGGACAGCTAATGCAGAAGACAGAGAGATCGGGGCTACTCGATATACTCAATATACATACTCATGACTCAGTATGTTGATCATGCTTTTTACAAGGCTATATTCCATTCCTTCATGACACACTACTTCTTCCCCTACTCTCCAGTTGTCAATGTGAAAGAAGTTTCCATCCATTTATCAAGATGGAAAAGAAAAACATATTCCACACTCTGGAACTTCTCTACTACTTTTTAAAAACATTTTGTAATCAGACAAAAGAAAGACTTCATATGAGAACTGGAAAAGCGAAACTTGAAGCTCTGAGATGAGAAACCTGAATATTCAATATCTGCCAAAGCATGCATGTCAGTCAAAATTCAAACTCTGATCAATGTGAGAAATTTGTGTTTGGGTTGAACCAATTCAGAATGAAGATGATGGCCGACTTGCCATGCAAACCTAAACAACATAATTGTGCAAGAAAAATCCATTCTTTCTCCTTTATATGATAATTTCCTATTAATTCAAGAGCTTTTTGTACAGAGAATATAGCTATTAAAGTCATAGCTTGATGTTCTAAATGGTCCCCAAATAACCATAAGTAAACATTATGTTGTTTTTCTTCATGATGTAGCCCCTGAAGACAAAGCAATAAACACAGCCATGTTTTTGTTCATAAAAGATACCACAATATACTTTGTATACTTCCTAGATTGCAAAAACCACTTCCAATTGTGATTTTAGATTACAATTTCTAATTCTGATTCCCAGCTGTAAAATCAGTTTATCAATCAGTTGATGCTTCAGTTCATGCTGTAAGTTATGCTTTTTTAAACCTGAATTAATCTTAAATAAATGTACATACTGATTATCAGTTATTTTCCTTTATTATTTATGTTACGCAATATAATCTTGATATTTGCTTTATCTACCTGCAGCCACAGAAAACTATGGTTTTCCTCCTCATTCTTTCACATGGAGGCCAAACGCTGAGGTGACTAAGTAATAGCTTGATGAATTAGGCTAAACACACTGATGTCAATATACTTGGCCCATTGAAGATCTACTAATTTTTCATCACTTAAAAAGATCATACATATTTCATTTGTATGTGGGTAGTGTTGATTGCTACCTCAGATCTTTTCTGAGAAAAGGAATATGGCAACTGCTAATGTGTTTTTTCATGGCCATCTTTTAAGAATTTTTTGCTCATTCTTCCAAGGGAAATCCTATTTAATTTTTTACAGATGTGTACATTCTATTATGAAGACCATACTTTTGGGCTAGAAATAACAAAATCAATGTAGGTGCATAGGAGCAGAGCCAACAACAGTTGAAAGTCGCAAAGGGAATTGTTATGTCTGCAGCAACAGAAGTAGAGCCCGACAGACACGGAATGGAACAAAGAGCCAAAAATGAAATAGCTTGTCTCTTTGGCTTTTTACACTAAGATGGTATTATTTTCCAGAACAGGCTGTGTAAATTAGGAACTGATGTGCCATCCTTCAGATGAGTGCAGCTGTACAGGGGTGTCAAACTGGTGGCCTGCAGGCTGGATGCATCACACGCAGGCCATGCCCACCCCAGGTCCGTGAAGGGAAAAAGACTCACAAAACATCACATGACACCATGAGTTTGATACCTGTGCCCTAAAAGCATTTGACCATTTCTGATTTAAATGGATATCCAGTAGAACATGAGGAATGGGTTGTTTTATTATAGCAGAATATATTAGAATACATCCTTTGTTCTAGCATAACTGCTTAAATGTCACAGCTATTGTTACTTGGTACTCTTTATTGATCTTCTATCAACAAGATTTTTTTTTAAAAAAATGAAATTTATATCAAGATGGTCCTTGAAAGCTAATTAATTAGCCAGAAGTGTAATGCACTTCTCTTTACAACTCAGTTGTATTACTGCCCAGAGAGAAGCATAATCAATATTGATTCATGGGTGAGAAAGCCCATTACAATGCATGTGACTTCCATTGAAAAAGTATTAAAAATCTAGGTGATTGGAGCATTCACCACCCAATCACAGACAATGTGAATGTTTCTCCTAGGTGTCAAAAGCATATTTGAATCCCCTGGGAAGTTAGCCTGCGCATTTGCCACACAAAGAAACGGGAACATTTTTTAACACACTCCCCAATTATTTAAATAGATTAATGCAGAAACTCACAATTAAGCACCTCCTTATTAAATTTGACTGTTCAAACAAAAGCACTGAAAAGTTTTCTTCCAGTTTAACTGAATAGATCAATGTGTACTTGTAAAAACACAAGACTGAATCACAATTAAATTGACACCACCTGTACGTTGTTTGCAATAGCACAATATCTCTTTCTCTTTATTGAAGTCTAAGAGCAGTACAGCACAATATGAAAAAAAAAATAGTGTTGCCAATCTATACAACAGGCACGATGCTTTTCAGAGAAAACAGAGAAATAACTAAAGCAGCAGAACAGCAAACATTGGGAGACCATTTGCATTTAAAGCTAAGGAAGTTCAGAATCTTACGTGTATTCACCACATCGTAACAAGGTAGAAAAACAGCTCTGCGTCCCATTCCCCAATGGTGCCATGAAGCATAACAAGAATCAGAGCCCCCTGTGGAGAAGATCACAATTTCTCTTAAGGTTCGTTTGGTGCTCCCAAGGATTAAGCATAGGAAGCGGCAACAACCTGTAAAAAATGTTGCCTCTTTGGTATGTTAAAAATGCTTGCAAAATGATACATTAAATATGCAGTTGCAGTTCACATGTGTCTCCCTCCTAACACACCCTTTAAAAGTGTGTTAGGAGGCACTTAGAGGTCTCATTGCAGTGCAGGAGGAGAGGATTGGTGTTTTTCTCCATAGCATAGTGCCAGTGAAACCTACCTCTCTGATGCTGTTCATCTTCTCCATACAGCCTGACCTTAAATGGTCAGAATTCAGACAGGGGACTGCTGGCTGTTTAAAATCTTACAAAGGGAGGAACTATGTGCCTGCTAGTAGGCTGATAGATAATCAGCTGGGAGGTGAAGCTTAAGAGAAGATTAAACACCTGTAGTGTAACTATGCTGGGTCATTTAAAGGCAAACCTCTCCAGTTTTCCTCAACTGGTAGGAAGGAATCCCCATAATTCTAAAAAATAAAACCAAATTATTTTTTCAGGTGTGAAAAACAAGGGCTTTTATGTCTTTTGTGGAGGACAGCTTAACACAGCGTGGCTATGCACCATTTCAGATTAAAGAAGATTAATGACGGAGGCCCTCTTCAGAAAAGGAATTATGCATAGAAAACTAAGATATGGAGGAAATGTTCAGATTGATTCCTTTTTACTCTCCGATACAGAGTTTTCTATTCACGGTATGTTGATTAGATAGTCCTGGGGACCAGGAAGAAAAATTACAGAGGGGTTATCTGTTTACCTAAAAAGCTTCTAAAGCCCAAGAAGAGCTAAAGGGACACACATCTAAGAATGGGCAAAACAGTGAGGATCAGAATTCACATTTCTGGCTTAGAACACATTCTACAAGCTTTAGTTAGAAGGTTTATTGCTCCTTTCAGGGGCCATGGTGTGGAGACATGCTTAGTTGGTACTGAGGTCCCTGGGTCTGAGTGATGGTCACAGCTTAGTAGGCAATCATGAAGCAGAAGTAGATGTTCAGGTTGTCTTCATCCATTACCATTGCTAAGACTTCTGGCTCTATGTCACGCATAAAAAAAAGAGCATGACACTGGCAGTGTTCAGAGAGATGATTAAGTCCAGCAAGATGTCCTTCACTGCTGTATTCCCAAGCTGTTGGGAGTCCTCACTCTCAGCCATGTTGATCACCTCCATGCCTTCCCCTGTTGATGAAGCCACAAATGTTTCTTCCATCTTTCCCTCACCTTAAATACAAATCAGGAATCAACCGTCTCTTTCCTGTGACTTTCATTCTTTCATTCACCCCAGCTGCCCATTTTGCCCTTCTGTTTCTCCTGACTCAATCATTCTGTGGTGCTTTTTAGCCTGACTGCTTTCCCACAGAGCTCTACCGACTGTTTTTATGAGATCGTTGAATAAGCTGAAATGTTTGAAGAAAATCAAAAGAAGCACAGGACTTAATTGCTATGAGCTTATTGGTTTATTGTTCAAGTTGTTTATTGACAACTTTTATTGTAGCTGATTATTATCTTAATCTTACCACATTACTTTAAATGCCCAAATCAGGAGGAGCTCAATTTATAAGCATTTGTTCAGGGACTATTCAAAGTTACAACCACACTGAAAAAGGTGACTTATGACCGTTTTTCACATATTCGACCATTGCAGCATCCTACAGTCACGTAATCAAAATCCAGGTGCTTGGAACTGCCATGTATTTATGATGGTTGCAGTGTCCTGAGGTTTCGTGATGATCTTTTCTGACCTTCTAACAAGCAAAGTCAATGAAACCAGATTCAGTTAACAACAGTGTGACTAATTTAACAACTGCAGTGGTTCACTTCACACTGTGGCAAGAAATGTTGTAAAATGGGGCAAAACTCACTTAACAGCTGTCTTGCCTAGCAATGGAAACTTTGGGCACAATTGTGGTCATAAATCGAGGACTACCTCTATAATAAACTAGAAAATAACATTTAATTAAATAACATTTTCCTACCAGCCCTTGAGAAGAAAGATTCTGATATGAGCCTTTAACCAAAATTAAATTAATTTGATATGTATATCTTATTGAGCTGATACGAAACAATGATCAGGTATTCCTATTGTCAATTTTTATCCTGCCTTTGTTGTATCTCTTCAAAGTAATTGCCAATTGATGTTACCCTGGCAAGTATCCTACTTGCTTTAAGCAAAATGATTGAGTTTCTCCTCTGGCTTTGTTGCCCTTTTCCTTCAGCACATCACCAGCCAGCAGGGAAAGCTTCCAGTATTCAGGACACTATGGCAGAAATAGGTTAGGTCTTCAGAACTTTGCCTGTATTTGCCTGCTTCTCCTCATTTGGACATTTAAAGTAATAGAAAATAATGAAGCAAGTGGGAAGTCACAGCCCTGGAGAAGATAGTCAGATTCTGCTATGACTGTGTACCCAGTTAGGGCAATCTCTCTTCCATTGTACTGCATTGTGGGGAGGAGAAGTGATGGATAGAAACTGATCAAATTTACCAAAACTGGCAAACAATTCACAGCAGCCTAATTGATGCCTTTCATTATTTTCAGGACACTGCAATGAAGAAAAGCAGCTAAAGATCTCAGTTTAAGCACATTATGGAAACACAATTGTGCAAATAACCCCTTCTCCTTCCCCATCTAAAATAACACAGCTCTGCTAATAGTGCTAATTTGTAGCCAAAATATCGTCTCTTCTTTTAAGGGAGGATTAAGTTGTACAATCAAGGAATAAGATTACAGTTGTTAAGGCATGATGGTGATACGAGAAGCTGCAAGTTGCTTGTTGCATAGACTTTCTGCACAACCTATTTATAGTCATGCACAGTTATGTGTATCTAATTGGGGCAAGATTGGCTGCATATGAAAACAGGCAGTTGAATGGTTGCCCAAAGCAGTATATACAAGTGACCCCCAAAATGGAGAGCCATACTAAGAATATGCTTCTTTTCTTCCTGTCTAATTTCTTTGTCAATAATTTAAATTTTGGGATTGAGGGGGAAAGGAGGACTTATTTTTCCTCTTTAGGAGTATAGAAGTGAGTTGCAGACTTCCCATGAACAAGGAACACTTCCTCATTGCTCTGTGTGATAAAAGGAAATGCCAGCCTGTCTTCTGGTAGTCCTTACATTGTGCTGCCAAATATGCCCCATTCCCTGGCAGTGCCAGTTTATCTACTCCTGTTCTAGCAGTCTAATTGGTCATTTATCTTTTAGACTTCATTTTGAACTCTTTACATTGTAAAATAGCCATAGCTATTGACTGTGCAGGCAGAGATCATGGCCAATTCACAACCAGTCCTTAAAAGACTCCTCTGGATGATGCATATAAGGTACATATGGGATGTCTGTAATGTGGTAAATCAACTGCGCTCTTTAACAAGAGGACACATCAAGCAGCGGATTGGAAAGGTAGCAAATGCAGACTTGATCTCAATTTGCATCCATCTTGATCCATTGCCTGAAGTGACTGCTTGTTAATAGCAGTAGGGACAACCCTAATCCTGAGATATCCTATCATTTGGCATCGTTGATGAGAATACATCACACTCATCATTCATAAGAATACATCACCAATTGAATGTCATTGATCTTTCAGGTAAGGAAGAAGAGGGTATTTTTGCTGAACTTAGGAACAATAAGGAACTGATCTAATCCATCCATCCATCCATCCATCCATCCATCCATCCATCCATCCATCCATCCATCCATCCATCCATCCATCCATCCATCCATCCATCCATCCATCCATCCATCCATCTATCTATCTATCTATCTATCTATCTATCTATCTATCTAATGAATGTATTGCAACCATCTTTTGCATTAATAAATAAAGTTACTCTTCTGGAAATCCCGATTACTAGATCTATTTCTTTTTAGGTCTTTTATATTCTTACTGTCCGTATATTCTATCAAGCCAACTTCTGCACCTGAATCTCCCCTTAGTCATTATGACGAGTTTGTTTGCTTGGGGAACTTCTATCTTCCCACAATTTTCAGCCACATCATTTGTCAACATGTATAGAGCCTAGCATTTTTCTGCTTAGTGACTTTTGTTGAGACAAATTACATGTACAGTTGCAAACTAAATCTCAGATGTTTGTCAGTTGGTGAAGATCTACAAGTAGATTTCATTCACATTGGAATAGGAAACCCCACTTTAAGTTCCCTATCACTTAAACTTAAAGCAGTGTTTTTTACTCCAATGTGAATGAAAAGGAGGAAGTGGGAAAATAAATGCTTTGCCTATAAATCATCCTTAATCACCTTCTAAGATGTTGAAACTCTACTTTCTGATACTTTCTGTCCCTGGAAGTTCTCCAATTCTGTTTTATCCTTAGGCTTGGAGATGAAGCATCTTACTTGTAATTCATATGGGCTTGTCTTTAAATAATAATAAAAATAACTATTAATTCAGCAGTATCCAGGCTGGCCCAAGGCACTTGGCTCCTGCAGAAGAAGCACTGTATTCTCTCCCCCTGTGCTCCTGGTACTATTCCACTGGCGTAGCAGTTGAATCTTACTGGGGAAGAGACAGAGCCTGTAATGGTATGTGGGAGTCACCTGGGATTAGATAAAAGGCAGCTGAACCCTCAGAAGAAGCGGGGACATGGCAAACATCTCAGAAGAGACCATTCCTAGGTCCTTGGACTGTAAAGGACAGGGGAGAGAGATGTACTTTCAGACTTGTTAAAATCTTTTAACATAACCTTGCAATAAAGCCAGAGCTAATATTGCTGGATATGCTTCTTATCTGCACTACCTCACGAGGCTGACAGATTCTTGGTCAAAACTGAGTGTAGCAGCTAGTTTAACGGGGGAAACAGCAGAAAATAGCTGAGCCACTTGAAATAGCCAAAGAGGTACTATCCATATACTAATCATTTTTCATCCAATAATTTGTCTTTCAAATGAATACAATCACATTCATTGATTACCATAAGGCAGAATTCCCAAACCTTTCTAGCTTTGTGGACTGACAGGGGGGAGAGAGGGGATTGTTCTGTGCGAGTTGCTGGGAAGCATGCACACAGCTCCATTCGTGCAAGCAACAGGTACGCGCATCCACCCTTCGTGCAAATGGAATGTGTGCATGCGCACACGCTCGCCTGCTGCTTGCAGAAGTGGGGATGTGCATGTATGTGCTTGCCCACCTATTCTGTGGCCCAATTCCAATCAACTCAAGGCCTGTTAGTGGCCCGTGGCCCAAGGGTTGGGGACCCCTGACATAAGACAATATTGAAAACAAAGGAATGGGCGAGAGGTATTATAGTTCTGCCTGTTCAAAGGCATCCATCAGCTGTTGCTTGGGAAGGAGTTGTTGCTGTTTGACTTGTGAATTTAACCTTTTCTCTAGTACCAAGCTCTGCTGAAATTATACTTTTATATTTCCCTCTGTTAAAATGGTTTGGTGTAAGACAAAACTAGTTGGTATATAGATGGGTAAATCTCATTTTACAAGCAATTGATTTTAACCAGTGCTTGGTTGTTAATCTGCTTACTTTCTTGGCTCTGCCTGTTTGGATTCTGGCAGATATATACATATATGACCACATGTTCTAGAACAAGTGTGTCAAACTCGAGGCTCAGGGGTCAGATCAAGCCATGGGCTGCTTAGATTTGCCCTGGAAACAGTGAAGGACTGGCCCACAGTGCCTCTGCCAGCAAAAACAGAGCTCGGGAGAGGCCCTCCGGAGCCCCATTTTTGCTGGCAGAGCGTTGCAGGAAGCCATTGCAGCTGAAAACGGAGCTCAGGAGCCCATTTTTGCTGGCAGAATGCTTGGGTTACCACAGGTGCCTCCAACATGAGTGATGTCAAGCTGGCCACACCCACCCTGGCCATACCCACCCCAGCCCCGTAAGCTCAAACACAAACCTGATGCGGCCCTCAATGAAATCGAATTTGACAACCCTGTTATACCGGTAGAAGCTATACAGAATGTGGCACATATATACATGTATGGCCCAGGTAAACACTTACTGATGAGAAGAAAACGTTTAGGGCCATTTCGGCTGGAATGGTAAACCCTGAATTGGCACACCCCTGATGTGCATGATGGGACTATACCGTTTCATCTGTTTATAATTTTTCCTGCCTAATCTTTCTTTTGGGGAGGGGTCATCTTGAATTCAGGACTGATTCTTTTCTAAATAAAAATTAGGACAGTATTTGCTTTAAAAATTAATCTGAAAATGAATTCCAGCCCTTTTCTAAACACTTCACCTCACTGCTATTTTTCAAGATCATTCAACATTTTTCAGACTGTTTTGCAATCCTGAAACAAAAATGTTACAGCAGTAAATGCCATAACTTTAAGTTGATTTCTTAAACAGTGACACTTTTTTTCGAGGTCATGCTGTTGTACGTCAAGTTGTATGCTGAGTTGGAACTGCTTCTGAATAATTTCTGAAGCACTTGTAACTCTGATACCTCTGTATTCGACAGCTTTAAAACTCACTGAATTGGTTACTAAATGCATTTTGATGTGAAAATTTTGTCCCAGTACGCATCATTTGGTACTTGATGTGCAAGCTAGAACTTGTCAGTGTCGGCTGCCTCAGGACTCACTACCATTTCCAGCCAAAACAAAGGGTCACTGATTAAGACATGTGGTTTGTTTGGCCCTTATCATTTTTATACTCGTCATACCTCCTGGCACCAATTAACGATGAGTATTGAGGTACCACTGTAAAACCACTGTAAAACTGGGCCGCGGTGTGGCTCAGGCTGTAAGAAGCATGTTATTAAAACACAGCTGCCTGCAATTACTACAGGTTCTAGTCCCACCAGGTCCAAGGTTGACTCAGCCTTCCATCCTTTATAAGGTAGGTAAAATGAGGACCCAGATTGTTGGGGGGGCAATAAGTTGACTTTGTAAATATACAAATAGAATGAGACTATTGCCTTACACACTGTAAGCCGCCCTGGGGTCTTCGGAGAAGGGCGGGATATAAATGTAAACCAAAAACCAAAAAAAATAATAATTAGCCTCTGTTACTGGAGATAGTTGTGTCTGGTAAATCACCTTTAATCATCCTTTAGATGATTGGATGTCTAATACTTTTCTTCTTCCTATCTTAGGATTCTCATATCTCTTAGCGTACCACTTACCTTTTTCCTGCCATTTGTTAGTGGTTGCTTGAAAGGCAGCTCTGAAGCCATCAGAGTAAACAAGGAGATGTGTTGTAAAGAGCGCAGCCAACAGGCAGATGGTACACCCCAGGGACACCATTGGGATTAGATCACCCCTTCTCCACCTTTACCATTTGATAGGAGCCTCTGCTCCTCATGACTCCCTTGAGTGAATGAAGGTCTGAATCAGGTCTCTCACTTCTGAAATAGGTCTGTGACATCACCAGGCTTTTGTGACCTCATATTAGTTCATACTCTCTTCTGCATCTCATCAGACAGTAGGATCCTGAAGAAAAAGAGGGAAGAATAATAATAAATAAAGAAGTTGTCTTTGAGTGGAAAAATTGAGATGGACTTGTCAGGTACCAAGAATCAAGAGCATCCATTAGATTGCACCATAGAACATTTATTCAAGCCTATACAGAAGAATATGGTCAAGTAAAGGTCAACACCAAATTGATGTCAGATAATGGTCCATGGAATTCAGGAGGGATTGGATGTGGACCCTTATCTGGCATCAATTTGGTGCAATGGGAATGAGAATGCATGGGAATGCAACGATGTTGAAGGTGATCTGTCTCCAGCTCTACCCGTACTTTTCCTTCAGGGCTAGAACTTGAGCCAAAAAGACATATGGGTAATTTTACAATTTATTTTAAGTGAATTAATGCTGTGAAAGTCTTCTACCACAAATTTCTCTGGAAGTTGATTTTGGAGTGGGAGTGACCTATAGCCTCCCAAGAAATCTACAGAAAATGTCCTGTATGTTAGCAAAAAAAAAGTCAGCTAATTGACTAGTCCACGGGTCTGCAAACATGGCTCTTTTAAGACTTGTGGACTTCAACTCCCAGAAGTCCTCAGTCAGCTTTGCTGTTGCTTTCTTATCAACTGCAGTGATTCACTTAAAAACTGTGGCAAGAAAAATCGTAAAAATGGGGTAAAGCTCACTTAACAAAATGTCTTACTTAGCAACAGAAATTTTGGACTCAGCTGTGGTCATAAGTCGGCGACTATTTGTATAACTAAATAAAAGTATGTATTCTCCTAACTTAGAATGTCTTCCTTTTAGTCATAAAGAATTTAAACATAATCATTCTGTTTTTCATGTTAACTGAACTACTGTTGCTTTACAAACCCTAATAATTCAAGTTCATTCCTATGGAAATGCCAGCTTGCAGTGTGAAGTAGGTAGCAATAAATGTTTCATTTCAATAGGATTTGTAAAGGGAATTTCCCAGTGCTCAATGGTTTTTTTTTTTAAAAAAATTAAAATTAGCATTTATTCTCCCACATGGCCACCAGATGGTGATATGGCACAGTGATATTCACACTTGGAAAGTATGCTGGATCTGGAGAATTAGCAGAGGCCAATGAATTTTAATTTATAAATTACAATTCTGCTCTGTATGCCTGCTGCAGAAGCTTTAGTGGGGTACCCTTGACAAACATTTCATCTTCCAATGGTTCTAAGTTTAAAAGCTCATAAGGCGCAGAGCATGATCAGAATTCAAAATGATTCTTCTATGCAGAGGCATAAAATTTCTATTCTTGTAATGTGCATTTTAATATTCAGAATCATAAACTCCTTGTGTTTGTGAGACTCAGTAGCTCCATACAACATACTCATAACTTATTAAAGGATCTTGGGAAAGTACTACTGAATACTAATTGCTGGTGAATTGTACTGGTGGGTTGGGATTAGGGTTAGGGAAGCATTTTGATTAAAATGTTTCCGAAGTTTCATGTAGGATTCGGATATTTCCACTGCAAAAAAAAAAAAAAAAAGGTAACATTTTTTTGCCATTTAGTGTTCATCTGGATTTTTGCAGCCTAAATGGTCCATGGTCCATTGTTACAGCTCAAGAAAGTCCATGCCTTGGATAAAATTGGTTAGTCAGAAAAGGTGCTAGCGTATTCCTCCTGATTTTTTGCCAGCATAGATTAACACACATCTATCCTCTTACCTTTTCTACACTTTCAAAGGGTTTCAATATTTGTTGCGGATGGTCCTGTGTCTGTGTTAAGATTATGATTGCTGTTTTAATCACTTGTTTTTAATTCTCAACTGCTTTGGAAATCTTTTTATGAAGGAGCGCAGCATAATTACCAATAAAACACTAAAATTATGTCTGATTGTGACTTGGTTAATGCTAAAAACCACAGATAATCTAAGAGATTTTGTTAACATGTTTCTGAAACTGCAGAGAGTAACTTTCTGTGGTGGATAAGCAATTTGCTTTTATTTTGGACATTAACTAACATTCTCTCCTAATCCCAGGTCATACAGTGCTCCCTCACCATGGTGGTGTGTGTGTTCCTAGGAGGGATGAGCAAGGAGCATTGGGGGTGTATGTCATGACTCTCAACAGGGTCATTCAAGGTGTGAAGGTCTTCCGAGCTGTCCATCTAAAGCAAATAGGCAACTATATTGAACAGCAGCAATATAGGAAGATGCTGGAAGCAAATGATCACTTTAGTGACAATGGCAAAAACATCATTGATACAGCCCAGGAGAAAGCAGTGATAAACCGCTACTGTATTTTTATCAAGAAAACCACCTGGATAGAAAATAGAAAATGATTGATGATAGATTGCTGAATGGTGGGCTCCTCAAGTCAAATGGCACTCCCCATGCTACTGAGGAAGAGCCGGGGATCTCTTGAGTACTAATTATGTTTATGATATAGCTAGATATAGATACACCTTTGGGGGTGCTAATGTTGCCATACTGGAAAAGAAAATCAGAACTTGGAAAGACAGAATTACAGCATGAACATGGAACATAAGATGTGTGAACGTGGAAAAAGCTCAGCATAGTAAAAAGATGAAACGAAACAACTACAAACTGACAGTTTAGGTACTAACAAATTGAGATGGACTGGGATTGGACAACTTCGGTTGCAAGATTTATTTCTTATTCAGGATATGTAAAACAAAGATGTAAAGGGACTGCTTTTGTAGTTAGGAAAGGTATAGAAAGAATTTAGTACGAGTGTGGTAAATATTGGATTGTGCTTGGATATTTATTATTTCTCTGAGGCTAAAATAGTCTTTGGTTGTGGTTTGTGGTTTTTGTTCATTTTTACTATTGTTAATTTGTTCTTTTAGTATCTTATTTTACTATTTTAATCTTCTTATTTATTTATTTATTTGTCAAGTATGTATTAGATAATATATATAAGTATAAGCATGAACTGAATACATAAAATGAATACAATTAAAGGAACATTAGGACAGGGACGGTAGGCATGCTCTTCTGCATGCCCCTTACAGACCTCTTAGAAATGGAGTGGGGTCAACAGTAGCCAGTCTAAGGTTAAAATTTTGGAGGTTTTGGGATTCTTACTGAAAGAAGGAAGTGCAAGCTACTCAGAATCCCTGGTTGGTTATATATTCCATATAAGTCCCAGCAAGTAAGTGAATGAATGAATAAATAAATAAAATGTTGTTTTCTCAACATCTTTTACTTGAGATTTTGAAGATGTTGCTAGGTGATATGGTAGAAAAGTCTGACAGTGTTAAGAACTAGCTGACCTCTGAGCTCTGACTTTCCAAATCATATTTATGTATTTGTTTCTGTCATCTTTGGAATGAAACAGCAGCAAAACAATTTTCAGTCTCCCGGAGCAAGATTTTCAGGAAAGTGAACTCTGCAGATAACTTCACTGAAGGATTATGGTGAAGTGTCATATTACATTTCTCAGAAGGGTCAGTCAGGTTAAATAGAGAGCAAAGGGGACGATGAGCAATGACCTTCCTACACAACAGTGTTTGAAATATTGCTGAATTTCATAAACACAGCAATCTGACTTTCATTCAGATATAAACTTTTATAAGAAGCCATTTGCTTTAAAGGTACATTAAGGCTGAAACAATTATATATTTTTTTAAATATTCTGGGCTGCTTTAGTCAACAGAAGAGAATGGGATCAGATATGGTTGTGGTTGAACTCACGTGCTGGCAGTTTCTCATGAAGTCAAGTGGATTCTGTGCCTGCTTAAGTGAGGCCTCCAAAATCCAGTCCTATAATGTATAAGTATTTGGTTTAACAAATACCTTTTTACCCTGAAAGGCCTTATGAGGAGCGGGAGTGGCTGTATTTAATGCCTTTCCATAAACATAAGCCATATTAGGGTCACAGGGTCATTTTGGATATGGTATGCCTACTTATTCAGAATATGAATGAGACACTGCACTATACGGATGGAAAATCATTGTTTATTTAACCAGTGGAAGAAGGGTACTACTTCCCCTTCATGTCCTGGCATGATTTCCTTGCCTGTCACAAGTGATGCCTTGGAAACAATGCCTCAGGAGTCCTTTTCACAGCATAAAATACAGTTGCATTTGCATGACCAGAAATGTTGAGAGCCTGATTATAATATAAAGAAGCTCACGGCAGAAGTAAAATTCTTCTGTAAGACTCTGATTTTTGGGAAATGTTGTTTTTTTCAATACGTTCATTCTTGGTTATGAATTGTTACGACTTTTGAGGGGCTGCTACAAAGAAGAGGAGATCAAACCTATTTCCCAAAACACCAGAAGGCAAGACAAGAAACAGTGGATGGAAACTAATCAAGGAGAGAAGCAACCTAAAGCTAAGGAGAAATTTCCTGACAGTGAGAACAATTAACTAATGGAATGGCTTGCCTTCAGAAGCTTTGGATGCTTCATCACTGGAGGCTTTTAAGAAGAGACTTGAATGGCATAGGCTTGAACAGGGGGTTGCACCAGAAGAGTTCTAAGGTCCCTTCCAACTCTGTTATCCTGTTATTAAATCACTCTAAACTCCAACATTTTTTTTAATGTTAATGTATTTCTTTTAGCTCCCCTAACTTTTAACTCATTTCTTTAACTTTCAGTTTTTAATTCCCAGTTTTTATCTTATTAACGTGTGTGTCCAACTTTTTGGGGTTTTCTTTTATCTGAGTACCTTCTCTTAAGCTCAATGGGGAGGAAGAAGAAGAGGACTCGATTAAATGTGGGACATAAAAGTCCAAGAAAATCCTCGAAGCAGCTAAGAATTGATGAGCTGGTCCATGAACTTGACTGCATGCCCAAAAGTGTTACAGATGTATTTATTCTAAGTAATCGCTTCAGTTCTTTGACTGACCCATGATGGGAGACAATTTCAGAGGCAGAGGCAGATGTTGTGAACAACCAGGACATGTCAGCATACTACTTACATTCTACAGGAATCTCCCTTGTCAAAACAGAATAGAATAGAATATAATTTTTATTGGCCAAGTGTGATTGGACACACAAGGAATTTGTCTTGGTGCATATGCTCTCAGTGTACATGAAAGAAAAGATACCTTCATCAAGGTACAACATTTACAACAGAAATGATGGTCATGGGGTACAATTTAACACTTAATGATACAACACTTAATGATAATCATAGGGTACAAATAAGCAATCAGGAACAATCAATATCAATATAAATCATAGGATTACCAGCAACAGTCATACAGTCATAAGTGGAAAGAGATGGGTGATGGGAACGATGAGAAGATAAATAGTGAGCAGATTTAATAAATAGTTTGACAGTGTTGAGGGAATTATTTGTTTAGCAGAGTGATGGCCTTCGGGAAAAAACTGTTCTTGTGTCTAGTTCTTCTGGTGTGCAGTGCTCTATAGCGTCGTTTTGAGGGTAGGAGTTGAAACAGTTTATGTCCAGGATGTGAGGGATCTGTAAATATTTTCACGGCCCTCTTCTTGATTCGTGCAGTTTACAGGTCCTCAATGGAAGGCAGATTGGTAGCAATTATTTTTTCTGCAGTTCTAATTATCCTCTGAAGTCTGTGTTTTTCTTGTTGGGTTGCAGAACCAAACCAGACAGTTATAGAGGTGCAAATGACAGACTCAATAATTCCTCTGTAGAACTAGATCAGCAGCTCCTTGGGCAGTTTGAGCTTTCTGAGTTGGTGCAGAAAAACTTTGTTGTCTTTTTTTGATGATGTTTTTGATGTTAGCTGTCCCTTTTAGATCTTGCGATATGATAGAACCTAGACTTTAGGAAAAACCCTTCCATACTTCCACCTCTCACAATACTTGACAACACAGTATCAACAGTAGAAACCTTCAAATTTCTGGGTTCTATCATATCGCAAGATCTCAAATGGACAGCTAACATCAAAAACATCATTAAAAAAGGACAACAAAGAATGTTCTTTCTGCGCCAACTCAGTAAGCTCAAACTGCCCAAGGATCTGCTGATCCAATTCTACAGAGGAATTATTGAGTCTGTCATTTGCACCTCTATAACTGTCTGGTTCGGTTCTGCAACCCAACAAGAAAAACACAGACTTCAGAGGATAATTAGAACTGCAGAAAAAATAATTGCTACCAACTTGCCTTCCATTGAGGACCTGTATACTGCACGAATCAAGAAGAGGGCCGTGAAAATATTTGCAGATCCCTCGCATCCTGGACATAAACTATTTCAACTCCTACCCTCAAAACGACGCTATAGAGCACTGCACACCAGAACAACTAGACACAAGAACAGTTTTTTCCGAAGGCCATCACTCTGCTAAACAAATAATTCCCTCAACACTGTCAGACTATTTACTGAATCTGCACTACTATTAATCGTTTCATAGCTCCCATCACCAATCTCTTTCCACTTATGACTGTATGACTATAACTTGTTGCTGGCAATCCTTATGATTTATATTGATATATTGATCATCAATTGTGTTGTAAATGTTGTACCTTGATGAACGTATCTTTTCTTTTATGTACACTGAGAGCATATGCACCAAGACAAATTCCTTGTGTGTCCATTCACACTTGGCCAATAAAATTCTATTCTATTCTATTCTATTCTATTCTATTCTATTCTATTCTATTCTATTCTATTCTATTCTATTCTATTCTATTCTATTCTAAATCTGAAGGTTTCTACTGTTGATACTGTGTTGTCTAGTATTCTGAGAGGTGGAAGTATGGAAGGGTTTCTCCTAAAGTCTACCACCATTTCTACGGTTTTGAGTGTTTTCAGTTCCAGATTGTTTTGGTCGCACCACGAGGCTAGTTGTTCGACCTCTTGTCTATATGCGGATTCGTCATTGTCTCGAATGAGACCGATCACTGTTGTGTCATCTGCAAACTTCAGTAGTTTAACAGAAGAGAAGTGGGGAGAGCACACAACCTGGGGGGGGGGGTCCTGTGCTAATTGTACAGGTATCTGATGTGATCCTGCTTAGCTTCACCTGCACCTACAGCAAACAGAAGGACTAAAAAATAACAATAGCTATATCTCCTGTGCCAATTGGCCACTCTCAGAGTGTGTTAATGGCAGATCAATGTTTAATTGTTGCAGATCAGTTCAGAATTAAACAACAGTGAAAAATGGGACTCTCCACCACAGATTTAAAATATTTGAGAAAAAAATATTTTCAAAAGGTTCTTTATCTGTCTTGGGATGAATCGTGAAACAACCTCAAAAACTTTATGATATATTACTGTATACCAGTGATGGCTAACCTTTTTGCCATAGTGTGCCAAAAGCGGGGGGAGTGCAGGGGGGGTTATGCATGCTTTGCCTACACCCGTAATTCAATACCCCTTCGCATCCCCTCCCCCCGCATGACCCTCCTGCGATTCCCCCGCTTTTGGCATGTGACAGCAAAAAAGTTAATGGTGAACCCGGTAGGCTTGTTTTTCGCCCTCCCCAGGCTCCAGAGGCTTTCTTGGAGCCTGGGGAAGATGAAAACCGCCTCCACCCCCCCCACAAGGCCCTCCGGAGACCGAAAATGGCCTGTTCCCGACTTCTGGTGGGCCTGGAAGGCCCGAAAATCAGTTGGCCGGGGCATGCATTCGCAATGGAGCTGAGCTAGGACAACACTCACTTGCCCACAGATATGGCTCCGCATGCCACCTGTGGCATGCGTACCATAGGTTCGCCATCATGGTATTATACAATCAACTCAACTGATGCTTACCATTTACAATATCATGATTATTCGTAAAGGGGACACTTTCAAGAAAATAGCTCTCTCCTTGATTTTGGTGCGACGTATCCCAATTTCCCAGGTGGATACGGATTCAATGGAATATCTTTCCAAGTGATAGGGATGCCAGTAGGATCTTTATAATTTATCACTTGCCTAATTCTATCAGTGCTGATTAAGATGAGGAACTACTTGGCTACCTTACAGATCTCTCTTAACCAGGTTTTCAAGGATATGACAATTAAGCGTCTGCTGCTGCCTTTTGAATCTGGGTCCTCTGCCAAGCATATCTTTGGTGGTAAAGATACTGATAAAAAGCTGGCTTCTGTCCCAGAGAGGCTGACCTTGGGAAGGCAAAGCCACTGCTTCAAGCTTGGATGAATTAACTCCTCCATGCTGTCCTACCAGGGAGTAGAAAAAGGTCAGAAACTCTTTTGCACAGCTACCTAGGAATGAACAAGACCGTGTTCTTCAGAGATTAAAGGCAGAACTTGCCAATCTACTCTCCCATGAGTGAACAGCTACTGTGACAGCAGATTCAAGTTTACCTTCAGGCAAACATGCATTGTTATGATAATTGCACTACTCCTTTCAATAACCTATTAAACACAACATGCCCCCTCCATAGTAAGCATATACAGTATCTAATTCACCTTACATATCTAAGACAAAAGGTCAGAACATACAGAACAACCATTATCAATACCCTCAGCTTCTGCTACAGTGGACCAGTCTGTGAATGGTGCAGACTCCTGCTACCTTCTGTTACAAAACAAAGCTTACTCCTTACTCCTCTCAGAACACATCCGAAATACAAGAAAAGTCATAAGGACAAAAGCAGTCACTCACGTTCCAGCTTCCTACCTTATTAGACTCCATCCAAATCTCCAGCCTCAACACCTGCCAACACCTCTGGTTTTGCCACCTGGACTGTTTCCTCTAGTTGGCAATTATCTTCTTCTTCCACCATAAAACTCGGCTTCTGGAACATCATGAAATGCTGTCCTGAATGAGAAAATCCAGAATTTACAGAATATTTAAAACAATTTGAAATATTAATTTTATAAGAAACATAAGACAAAATTGCTTTATATTTAAATATCTCTGATTCCCTTTCGGCCAGATCTCACCAGAAGGCTGGCCATCCATCAAGGCAGTTGACATTCCTATTTCCAATAAACTGAATGCCTAGACTTTACCTGCTTTCTGTTGAGAACAACTTGCTACAGGTATGGTCTTGACAGTTGGTTAAACCAATCTACTTCTCATAAGTATGTATTTCTTACCTTATATCCATATTTCTCAAATTAATAGTAGATGGGACTATTGTGAATCATGGCTGGTGAATTTAAATCCACAATTTCCAAGTACTAGAATAATAATGGTGATTTCAAGGCCAAATTTGGAAGTAATTATAAGGCTATCTTGCGGTAACACAATGATACACGTTCTTCCTCAATTGAGGAGATTTCCTGGAAATGGAAGAATTTTAGTTTTAACACACCGGAAACTTTTTACTGGCAATAACATTTGATTTAAGGATTCTTAATGAATATATGCCATGGAACCCAGAGGGTGGATTCATCTTTTGGGGTCCAAGAGGGACATCAACTCTGGACTACATGCAAGTTACCAGGCTGTTTGCATTCCATTGCAAAGACTTTAGTGTTTCACTCAGAGAATGACGACCTACCAATAGTTGGTGCTGTTGTTAGTTGTGAAGTCGTGTCCGACCCATCGCGACCCCATGGACAACGTTCCTCCAGGCCTTCCTGTCCTCTACCATCCTCTGGAGTCCATTTAAACTCATGCCTACTGCTTCAGTGACTCCATCCAGCCACCTCGTTCTCTGTTGTCCCTTTCTTCTTTTGCCCTCAATCTTTCCCAGCATTAGGCTCTTCTCCAGTGAGTCCTTCTTTCTCATTAGGTGGCCAAAGTATTTCAGTTTCATCTTCAGGATCTGGCCTTCTAAAGAGCAGTCAGGGTTGATCTCCTCTAGAACTGACTTGTTTGTTCGCCTTGCAGTCCAAGGGACTCGCAGGAGTCTTCTCCAGCACCAGAGTTCAAAGGCCTCAGTAGGGTCATTTAATTTCTACTCAATCAGTCCTAGTTGCTCATTACTACCTTATGATTTACCCTCTACTGACAGATCCCTTAGGTCAGAGGTAGCCAGCAGTAACAACATATCTTATTTAATTTTGAATAAATAAACCATTATATTCTTTCCTTTTATAACCATCTTAGTCTTCACATATTCAGATATTTTTGTGGGATTTGATTTCTCGTCATTTCTTCTATTGCACAAAGTTCTTCAAGGATTTAACATGCACCCTTTGTAAATCCAGAAGGAAAAAAAAATCCACGTCACTCTCTTGGTTTCTCATTTGTATTTCATTTTTAAATTTTATAATCTAAGCCATTTTCTCTTGGAGAGCCAGTGAAACATCTTTTTCTGAACCATTCTCTTGGTCTATCAATTGTCAATCCACTTTCAATGTCATCTTGTCAGATAAAATTTGTTCTATGTCTGACACTTTTTCAATAGTATCCTTTGGGCATAATATATCCATCAAAGCATACATCTGTATTGATATTGTTGATATTGTGGTTACTATTCTCTGATTCCATTTTTCAAAAGCCTCCTTCAGTATTTTTATTTATTTATTTTGTTTTGCACCATCTCACAGGCCTCTTTTCCCTAACTAAAATCTTTAGTCTGCTCTGGTGTTCAGTTTTGGAAATCATTAATTTTCACAAGATACAATCTATTTCTGTTTTGAAAACCAAAACAGGGTCTATTTCCCACAAGAAACTGTACATTACAATTAATTTCAAAATCTTATTCTAAACGTGTCAATATTCCAATTGTATCTGGGCCCTTAGTCTGTTTATCACTTTCTAAAATTAAAATTTAACTTTTTTCTGTTTATTTCAGATTCTTTAAAATCTTAAGCTTATAATTAATTTTAAAAAAGTTTACAACTCATATTCTCCCATTTTCTAGCTTGATGTCTTAAACATATCAAACTGATCTCATTGAGCAGATAATATTCTTTAAATATCTAGTTCTATATTTTAAATCTCCCTCCCTCCCTCCCTCCTCCTCTTTCTTTTTCCCTTGACGACAGTGTTGAGTTCATGACAAAACCCTGCAATTTTCAAATAAGAAAGTTTCTAATAAAAGTCCACAAAACACCCCTTAAAATTACTAAAGTTGCAGGTCAATTTGGTAACAATGTCTAAACAATTATTAATTTTTAAAAAGCTAAAGTTGTGGGTTTCATATGATGTGGTCCTCAGTTTATAAGTAGTCTTTTAGTAGAAGCCATTCAATCAAAATTCTTGAAAATGTTATTAAAGGTAAAGGTTCCCCTCGCACATATATGCTAGTCACTCCCGACTCTAGGGGGTGGTGCTCATCTTTGTTTCCAAGCTGAAGAGCCAGAGCTGTCCGAAGACGTCTCTGTGGTCATGTGGCTGGCATGACTCAACATCAAAGGCGCATAGAACGCTGTTACCTTCCCACCAAAGGTGGTCCCTATTTTTCTATTTGCATTTTTTATGTGCTTTCGAACTGCTAGGTTGGCAGAAGCTGGGACAAGTAACGGGAGCTCACCCCGTTACGCGGCACTAGGGATTCGAACCGCTGAACTGCCGACCTTTCGATCGACAAGCTCAGTGCCTTAGCCACTGAATTACCACGTCTCTTTTGAAAATGTTATTACAACTTCCTAATTTAACTTCCAATGCCCTAGTATGATTAGAATTAGGTTGCCTTTCTCTTGGGGCCTGAAGCAAGCTACTGGGTAACTTCCTTAGTTCATCTCAACATTCTGAATAGGTTCTTTTCCAACCTAAAACGGCAAAGTAATAACAAACTGGCATATTGAGGTCTTACCTTGTCAGCATTACCTGCTTTGTAACTGAACCAAAGCAGGGTATTGGGTTCTAGATAGCCTCAATGACAATGTCAAAATCTCCCATCCTTTTTAGGGCACAGTTATTCTTTCTTCATGATCTGTCCCTACATACTGTATTTCTATATAACATCTCATATGTTTTTAATTGGAGATTATTTATTTTGGCTTGATTTGAGGCATCACCTCTTAGGGCAATAACTTTAGTAGATATATAAACATCGCATATGAAAGCCAGAATTGTTTGTGTTCAAACTCAGAAGCAGAATCTACCTGCTTATTAAAATGTCCATTATACACCCAACAGAGATCTAGTTTGATTCCTCCAATTGTTAATAACTCGGATTGCCATTACTCTTTTCTTGTGTGACTATTTTTCAAAAACCTCTAAGAAGGCTTCAAAGTTCTTATCAACATCAAAGAAGCCACCTGCTTCTTTCCTTTTACAATGAATTTCTAGTTGCTAATTTGTAATTTTAGAATGTCTTTTTATAGTTGCAGGTTGGTCTTTTAAATAACTTTTGACTAGATGATCACTCTATTTTGTGATTCACAGGAGCAAATTCAAAAGCATAAAAGCTCCCTATCACTTTTTCCTCTGCCATCCATTTTAAACTTTGCATTTTTTGCTGTTGATCAGCCAAGCACTTATTATTGCCTGAAAGCTATTCCATTAGTGCTGCTTATGCTTTATCAAACAAATCACTGAATGTTACACTCAGTTCTGGAAAAGGCCCAACTAAAATGAAAAGAAATGTCAAGAGAGTTCACAATTTCATGAAGACTATATCTGAGAAAGAAAAAGCTATTTGCATAGAAGAAGTAAAGCATAGCTAGAAGTTTAACTCTTTCTTATTATGGTTTTGGCCATGTCCTTTTTTAGAGGGTTTCTTCTAATCTAGAATAAAAAAATAGAGTTTTGGTTTCAGCTAGAGGTGGCAATTCTAGATTAACAAGGTAAAGACAGTGGATGAGTGTTCAGTAGGGATGTGGACACTGGACATTTCCAAAATAAAATAAATGAAGCATGGCTACCAAACAGCCACTCAACCTTCTTTAAGAAACCCATTAATGTTGAAATGGCCTGGAGAAAGCCAAGTTCTCTCTTGAAGACAAGGAGAAGGCAACATGTTTGGTGAGGCATAAAAGGCTCACGGCAGGCATTAAAATAGTACAGAGTATATAACTCTTCAATAATATGCAACGCAAAGAAATGTGAGGGACTGCTTGCCTCAGGAGGAATGGACGCAAAGACCTCGCTGTGCACTTGGTGACATGGAAACAGTTGAATTGCTTCAGGCTGTTGCAACTATCATAGTTTGTAATTATTTTGTGCTATTCTTCTTCTACACTTTGGTGGTAACTTTTGTGTCAATTGCAAATAATGTCCTGATATGTTTTGTCCTTTTTCACTTTCCAGAAACATCCCACCTCTGACAAGGACATTTTTTGAACAGCTGCTACAAGTTAAAGTCACAATACAGGCAGTCCTTAGCTTACAACCATAACTGAGCCTAAGTCATTGTGGTCATAGGTCGAGGCGCTCACATAAAGTAGTTTTCCAGTATGTTTAGTATTGGTCATTAAGTGAATGGCAGGGTCATTAAGTGAATGCTATGATTGTTAAATGAATGCTGAAGTCGTTAAGTGAACCCATTCATTTGAAAGGGAGTTCAAATGAATGTGAATTGCAGTCACCTGACTGTGGAATACCAAAACTGGTCATAAAGCTAACCTGTTGACAAGTAATCACATGATCTTAAGAGGGCAGGGTATGACATTTGGGGTGTGCTATTTGGGGCTAGGATTAAAACACCTGTTCCCTGGGTGTTGTAATTTTTAAGATTTGTAAAAAATTTGGTTGTTATGTGAGGACTATCTGTATATGTGGAAAATCTTGATTCAAATTCTTTATTAATCCTGAAGCTCACTGGATGATCAGTTGCTTTTTCTCAGTCAGTTGCTTTTTCTCAGTCAGGCCTACCTTGACTAGCTTGAGAGAAAAGATGAGGAAGTACAGAACTATTTGTGCAGCCTTGACTTCTATACATACTATACCTATCTCCATAATGTCCATTTACAGACTTTAATGACATATATGCCGTTGCAGGCTGAATGAATAGGGACTAATATGAAGATACATATTTTTTTCATTGCTGAATCATTTTTGCAGGTTTCTTACATCAAGAGTCATGGCATAGACATATGCAATCCTTCCAATAAGGAAGGAATTATTGTTAATTTACCTTATTGTTACATGTCAATAAAGTAATTTAAGGGCACCAAAAGGAAAGAATCTGAAGATAATATTAAGATGGCAACAGATAAATATACAGATACAATATATACATAAAACTCCTTGGAAGTGGGTTTGTAAATAGAGTGAATGTTCTTGAAGATGATGTCATTTAGACATTAAGACATCTAATTGGCTAGCCCTGATAATTAACTTGATAGTTCTAATTTAAAATAATAAGATTCCATACCTTCTTCAGAAGCTGAATTGCCTGATCGTAGAGGCTTTTCTTTTCTTTTCAAGGCAAAAAAAAAAAGCTTTTAAAAGAAAAGCCTCTGACGATCAGGCAACTCAGCTGGGATCGTCAGAGGAGCCTTTTAAAAGCATTTTTTATAACCTCTTTGGCCGAAGAGGTTGTTGAAAAAATGCTTTTAAAAGTTAAAAAAAAAAGTTGGCCACGCCCACCCACTTACATTAACCCCCCACCCCCACCAAGCCACACCCACAGAACCGGTAGTAACAAATTTTACATTTCACTACTGCCCCAAACCCAGAGGGTGTGCTGTTGCTAGTCTTTGGTTAATGACTGTAATGAATAATGACTGATAATAATTCCCTAGTTATTACTGCATCCATGGAATCTTGAAGCATACTTGGATGGCCAATGGTCATGGCAGGAGTTTCACCAGGACTAACATTCTTTAATTGAATGTGTGAATGGAGAAAGAGGGGGGGGGAAATGCCTAGGAAACAATCAGACAAGAGAGGCAAGAGTTGTGGCTTAACAGTCAAACAAAGAAAGTTAGGAGGGATCTGCCCTAATGGATCAAGAAGTTTTAAAAGTGGCAGTGGGCAGTTTTTGCGTTCAGATTTGCAAGATTCTGCTAATGTAGCCTAAAGTACAATTAGTTCATTTAGACCTGTTTCTTGTCTGGCTTACCTTTGAGGGCTGACACATTCTGGGAGTTTTCAGTTCCAGATTTGAAGCCCTATCCAACAGCTTCAGTTAAGGAAATGGCCAAGAAGCAAGATAAAACATAATGTACCAAAATCTTTCACTAGTCTATCTGACATCCAACACTCAATGCAAATATTTAATGTTGACACTCTTATAGTCCAGAAAGGGAGATGAAATTTTTAGAAGTCAAAGCAATGCTCCACTGTCATCAATAACATCAAGATTACTTATTTAATTGTTACTTACTTATCTATTTATTTAATTTATATGACACCCATCTGACTATCAAAAGCAATTCTGGGCAGCTTACAGGGCAATGAAATATTACGCTGATGGAAGATTTTAGCTGTTTACTCTTCCAAGCTTCAGTAGGCATATCTGATCAACTCTGTTCTCCAGGATTAAATAATATGTATGAGCTTTAATTTGGACCAATCTGGTAAGTAACAGCAAATGAAAAGGCTCCCGTAAGAAATTGAGAGATTGTCCAATGTGGAGAAAAATAGAAGAAGCAAGAAGAGAAAACAAGATTTTACATAATTGCAGCATTATGCCATTTCTCCATAAACGGTATATGATACCTCCGCAGAAGTAACAATAACAATCGGAGCTTTTCAGACATTCCACAAAAGCTTCAACCAGTCCATTGTAGTAATATGGCAGAGGAGTTCTGCACTATATGAGTATCTGACTAGTAAGAGCTCCATCTTAAATTACCCTTCTTACTCAAACAGCAGAGGAAGATCAGGTGAATGGTGGGTGGGTGTGACTCATTTGTAGCAGGGTTGTCCTTCCTTTGCCCTTCTTCTCTGGACAGTGGAAAAGACCCTTTTGTGGCTCAACTCCCTCCTGTTCAGTGAGGAGCCAATTCTGAGCACAGCCACCTCACTGATTATGATCTTTCATTCCAATTTCCTTCTTCCCTCCACTTGCTCCTTCTTGCCTGGGGGTCTGCAGGCCCCTTTTGGGAATGAGCTCCTACCTTGCCCGTCTCCTTGCATTTTCTGCTAATGAGGTTGATATGGGCAGCGATCTGATGAAGAAAGTGATAACGTTTCACTCTTTAATGGCTCCATGCTTCAGTGCACCAGACAGCTATACTGTTTTACGGGATATGCTCAGGCATTTGCTCATTCAACCTGGAAGGAGAGCATGAACTTGTCTCCTATATCCACCCCCCGATTTGAGTAAAGCATTAATCCCCCCACAAATGGCCCTGAAATCCAGAGTGGAAGTGATGAAAGTAAGCTCTCTTTGTGGTTCCATAGGGCAAGATGTTAACAAACATTAATATTAAATATTATAATAAATATTAACAATTCCAGAAAAATCAAACTTTTTTTAATGTGCTATTTTATCAGTGAAACAGCTCCAAATCCAGTCTTCTCACATCCATCCACCTGAGGTCTACATAAAATCCTCTGTTGAATGCTGGCAAGCAAAACAACATTTTTCTCCAAAGAGACAGCTGAGTCACTTTCTCCTAAATTTTCCAAATATTGCTACCAGATGAATTCGTCAGAGGCTGGCAAATAATACATATACATGCGCAACTGTTTTGGTCTTCCTGATGTCATCATAATAAAACACCAGCAGAAAGAGTAAAATATAACAGTGAAAGCAGAAACAAATTGAGCACAAGCTTACGCACTGGAGAATATGTTGTGAGCATACATAAAGGCACAATCAAATGTCATAATGCACTTGTTCCATCTTTTCTCTTTTGGAGATGTGAACATTGGTTATGTTCACTCATAAAACACTCATATTTTATAAGTGTTATGTGTTCACATTCAAATACTTAATAAAAGTACAATTGTAATTCTGAATCTCAATTAGGTATACATCTGCTTTTTTCCCTGGATATGTTCAACTTTTCACCTTGTAGTTGTAGGTTGTAGTGGGGGCAGTATATTTTCCTGTGACACAGAGGATGAATCTCTCTGCACAGTCAGAAAAATGGGGATCTAAATTGTCTTCCTAGCAGGAAACATGCCACAGGAGGGAGGGGAATGATGCTTCTCTATTACAGGAATTAGAACTGGGTTCCAGGTAGGTTTGTCAACTTGCTGTACTTGCTGTACTTCCAATTTACAGAGATATACCGAGAGAACAGTATGACCAAAAAGGAGGGCTTGAGAAGCAGTAATTTCCATGATAATGGCAAAGGTGAATGAGAACTTTCAGCTCTGTTATTATATGTTCTAACTAGCTGATAACAGCAATAGAAATCCTGCAAAGGCTCAAATTTAGCAAAGAAGGGAACAAAAAATACTTCTGGTGAGTGCTTCCTAGTCCTTTGGCCTCCAAACTTCCCTACATTTTTAAAATTTTATTTATTCATTTTGTTGAGTACATATTAGATAATATATATAAGTAAAAGCGTGAATTGAATACATAAAGTGAATACAATTAAAGGGAACATTAGGACAGGGATGGTAGGCATGCTGGTGCTCTTATGCACGCCCCTTACAGACTTCTTAGGAATGGGGTGATGTCAACAGTAGACAGTCTTAGATTAAAGTTTTGGGAGTTTTGGGATGAGACCACAGAGTCTGGTAGTGCATTCCCGGCATTAAAAACTCTGTTACTGAAGTAATATTTTCTGCAATCGAGTTTGGAGCGATTCACTTTAAGTTTGTATCTATTGTGTGCTCGTGTATTGTTGTGGTTGAAGTGGTCTTTGACAGGTAGGACATTGTAGCAGATGATTTTATGAGCTATGTTTAGGTCATACCGAAGGCGGCGTAGTTCTAAATTTTCTAAACCCAGAATTTCAAGTCTGGTGGTATAAGGTATTTTGTTGCGAGCAGAGGAGTAGAGGACTTTTCTTGTGAAATATTTCTGGATGTAATGTTCAATATGCAATGCGGGTTCCAGACAGATGAGTTGTATTCGAGAATTGGTCTAGCAAATGTTTTGTATGCTCTGGTTAGTAGTGTAATATTACCGGAGAAGAAGCTACGCAAGATTAGGTTTACAACCCTTAATGTCTTTTTGGTGATGTTGTTACAGTGGGCTTTGGCACTTAGATCATTTGATAGGAGTACTCCAAGGTCCTTGACAGAGTGAAGGTTATCTACAAGGTCATGTCCACTTAGCTTGTATTTTGTGTTCTGATTCTTTTTGCCAATGTGTAAAATAGAGCATTTGTTGGTTGAGATTTGGAGTTAATGTTGGTTAGATTTGGAGATAGTAAAGAATTAATGCACTTTTCCCATAAGGCCAAACATTGTTTGGGTGCCAATTAGTTCACCCTCACTATTTGGATTTAGGTATGTTTTAGTTTCGGCTTAGAAAGGCTGCTTCTAAAGGTGCTGAACACTATTTCAACCTTTATTCTTGGGAGCCAGCAATTCTTGGTCTTTCTGGGATTTGCGAGACAAAATGCATGCTATTTAAGATGGAAAAAGGAGCCCACTATTATCCGTAAGAAACAGCAATTTCTCCAGAATGTCATCTTTTCAGAAAGATCATAGAGTAACACTTTCTTAGCTTCAAAGGATAATTGAATGAAAACAAATAAGGATCTGCCTGATGTTACGGCTAGATAATAGTTTTAAATTTAAATGCACATTCCTTGGTGAAATGACTGCAATGTTGAAAGCTTTCATACAAATTCTACCCTTGAAAACAACTGCATTTAAATCTGATATTAAAAGCCATACAATTTTCAGGGCCAAACAAACACAAACAACTTTGGCAGAGCTATAGAGTATTCATGTGCAGAAGTGTCTTTTAAAAGGAAGGGCTAGAACCCCCAAATCAATATGGAATGCTGATCCCTCTTATTTATTAATGACAGAAGAACCACTGGGATAGAAAGGGACATAGTCATATTCCACCCTGCTACCTATTGAGATAGAACATAGAATAACAGAGTTGGAAGGGGCCTTGGAGGTCTTCTAGTCCCTTCTCAAGTGGCAGACCCTATACCATTTCAGACAAATGGCTCTTCTTAAGTCATTTCTTAAAAGTCTCCAGTGATGAAGCACCCACAACCTCTGAAGGCAAGCCATTCCACTGGGTTGATTGTTCTCACTGTCAGTAAATTTCTCCTTAGCTTTAGATTGTTTTTCTCTTTGATTAGTTTCCATCTGCTATTTCCTGTCTTGCCTTCTGGTGCTTTGGAAAATAGTTTGATCTCCTCTTCTTTGTCGCAATCCCTCAAATATTGGAATATTGCTATCTGTACTGTACCACTGTACAAACTTTCTTCCTTCGCTTTTTTCAGTTAAATAAATAGCTAGGAATATTTTCAGGATAAAATTGAACTGATCTATTAGTTTCGTCTTGTTTATTACTAATAACTTTGCTCAAATATCCTTCCAGTTAAGCTTTGTCCATGGCCAATACTTGGTTGAATGCATGTTAGATCCACACTGAACTTCTTGGGATTGTGAGCCTTTAGATAATCCCCCAACTGATAGTCAAATATTGCCACTCTGAATTCTTTATCTCCCCTCTAGCCCCATAAATTTGAAAACTCGCCTAGCTGTTGCTCAACTAATGATAACATGCACAGATATAGGATATTAATTTCTTTAACATTTTAGAAATTATTATACTTCAGAGTGAGCATTATACAAATACTTTGGTGCAAGATAACAGCAGCATCCAATTCTCTTAAGTAGCTCATTTTCTGTCCAATTGTCCTTGAACCTGTCAGTTAATTAGCTACACTGGATTTCCTCTTAGTCTTCAACTTTTGATATCCTTTTTATCAGTGCTGAAGAAAAATACAGTGAGGGATGGCTAAATGCTTTCTGGAGGGATAGAATAGAATAGAATAGAATTTTATTGGCCAAGTGTGATTGGACACACAAGTAATTTGTCTTGGTGCATATGCTCTCAGTGTACATAAAAGAAAAGATACGTTCATCAAGGTATAACATTTACAACACAACTGATGATCAATATATCAATATAAATCATAAGGATTTCCAGCAACAAGTTATAGTCATACAGTCATAAGTGGAAAGAGATTGGCGATGGGAACTATGAAACGATTAATAGTAGTGCAGATTCAGTAAATAGCGAATTCTTATGGACCGTAAGTCCCAGAGCTTTGATCTTCGGGCATGCCAACTGTGGCTTATGGAAATTATAGCTCAAACAATATGGACATTAGTTGCTTAACTCAGTGTGAAAGTTCTGTTAGCTATTGATCAAGTCTAGAAACAGATTGCTCATGAAATGGATCATACAATGAGGATGTGCAAAGCCATACTGGTAAATGTTGCTGATGTTTTGAAATGGGATTCCTTTGGGGAGGGGGAATGTTACCTCAAATATTGCTTCAGTGGCATGTTCAATCTTTCTGGGAAATGCTGCCGGACTTGCTTTTTTTCTTACTAACTGGAAACACCTCATATGTTTTGCTTTCTGTATAGGAACCCATCAAGTGATTGGAAGTAATATGAAATTTCAAGAAGGAATGGTGTCCATTCATACTCATTGTCTGCACATTTGTGAAAATGTGGCTTAGACATTTTTTGTCAGAAGAAACATACTGAGCTCCATCCATAGTATCTGCACCACTGATGTCAAATCGTTCCACTCAAAATGGTGTTTAGAAGAAACTGATTTCCTATGAGGTTTTAAGTAATATTCTCGTGTGAAGTTCAATTCAAAATAGAGCTGGAAGGGACCTTGGTGGTCTTCTAGTCCAACCCTATACCATTTCAGACAGATGATGGTCCAATCTCTTTTTATATACTTCCAGTGTTTCACCATTCACAACTTCTGGAGGCAAGTTGTTCCACTGATTAATTGTTCTAACTGTCAGGAAATTTCTCCTTAGTTCTAAGTTGCTTCATGACAAGCTATTTTGTGATAATTATAATTGTGTGTGTGTGTGTTTGTGTGTGTGTATGTGTGTTTGTGTGTGTGTTCGTAGGTTTTCACGGGTATAGGTATGCAGGTCTTGGCATGTTCAGGTCTTTTCCCGTGTAAGGTTGAGAGTATCTAAGCGATGTTTCGACGAGGTCTCACTCATCATCTTCAGGCTGGTGCTTTCGGCTTCATGCTTGTGCGAGCATGTATATGACTGTATGTATGTATGTATGTATGTACCGTGTTTCCCTGAAAATAAGACCCTGTCTTATATTTTTTTGAACCCTGAAATAAGCGCTTGGCCTTATTGCTATGTGCTCAAAAGCCTGAGTGAGCTTATTATCAGGGGATGTCTTATTTTGAGGGAAACGGTATATATGTATGTATATATGTATGTGTATATATATGTATATATTTATATATGTATATATGTATGTATGTATGTATGTATGAGGGGTTAAATGTTTCCGGTTCAGACAGACTCGCCCGATCCGGTAGCGATTGTGGCTGCTGGTTCAGACCGGTAGCAAAAATCCCTGGCCCCACCCACTGCCTCTGCTGAGCTGGACCATCAGCAGATTTTTTTTTTTTTACTTTTAAAAGCAGTTTTTCTTCAGCCGAAAACATGCCTTTAAAAGTAAAAAAAAAACCTTTGAGGATCCACGGCTCAGCTGAGATTGGCAGAGCCTTTAAACCCTTTTTTAAAAAACTTTTTTAAAAAAAGTTTTAAAAGGCTCCTCTGGCGATCTCACCTGAGTTCCTCATCACCGGAACCTTTAAAAATATGTTTTCTACAAGCTCTTCGGCCAAAGAGCTTGTTAAAACAATTATTTTAAGAGGTTCTGGACTGCCATGAGGGAACTTCATCTGAGATCATCAGAGGAGCTTTTAAAATCTTTTTTTCCTCTGGCGATCCCAGATGACTTGCCTGATCCTCACAGACTTTTAAAATCATTTTTTAACAGCCCCCACTTACAAGAGCCCCCACCCATGCCCACCCAATGCCCCCTCCTCACTTACCTATAATTACTGCTCCTTTCGGGCTAGCAACGCCATGCTTTACTTCAGCTACTGATTACAGCCTGCTTTGCCTGCTTTGCTAAATGAGGAACTTTGGGAATTGAAGTCCACAAACCTTAAAGTTACTAAGGTTGGAGATCCCTGATTTAAATAAATAAATAAATAAAATAATAAAATAAAATATTTGTGCAGCTTTCTGAGATTTGATGTGTTTCTGTAGCGTTTCACTCTAACTACACAAACACACAGAATCTCACAAAGCTGTATGTGGCATTTTGTGTGTGTGTGTGTGTGTGTATGTGTGTGAGAGTCAGTTGTGTTGTGTGTGTGTAAAGTGTGAAAGTGTGAGGTTCCTGCTTGTTGCAGGGGCCATTTTGGGTGAAGTGCAGCTGCTTTTACATTGTGTGTGAGTCAGTTGTGTTGTACTGTGTGTGTGTGTAAAGTGTGAAAGTTGGTTTTTGATATCTCTTATTGTTTTGTATACTTTGTTTATTATTTTTATTATTTATTGTTATTGGCCACACCCACCCAGTCATCTGACCACCAAGCCACGGCCACCAATTAAGCCACACCCACAGAACCAGTAGGGAAAATTTTTAGATTTCACCCCTGGTATGTATGTATATATGCATACTGTATACGTATATATGTATATATATATTAGTAGTCGTTTGAAAATTCAGAGGCTCCTTTAAAAAGTGTGTGGGTGTCTGTTTCTGAGAAAGAGAGGGAGGGGAAGTTCTGCAAATCTAAGGAACACTGCTTTCAACAAAATTGGGTGGCCTACAATGGTAGGTTTGTAATTGGTCATATTGTGGGTGGAGGAAGGTGGGCTAAGTAAAAGTAGCTAGTGATGTATCTCAAGATAAAACCAGTGACATTAAAAGGTTTAGCATGGAAAATGCCTTTGGGTCAACCGAGGATGTTCAGATGGAAAAAAAAACCACTATTATTATTGAGGCAAAGATTGTTCCAGGTATAGACCTGACCTTACCCACCTTTTTGTTTATAATGCTATTGAGAGAATATTTTTTTCTGATTTACACATTATGGAACATAGCTAAAAGTATGTACATATTTCTGGTTCCTATTCTGAACTAGCTGAACTTGAAAAAAAAAAACTTTCCATCCATCCTCTACAAAATAATAAACACCCATACAGAGAAATCTCCCTTGACTCTGCGGGGCTGCTTGGTTTGTACTGAACATCTGCATGAAAGCCTAGTCAACATGATTTTTTCTTCCCTTTAATAGTGGCACAGAAGAAATAGCAATAACACTTAGACTTATATACCAGTCCAAAGCGCTTTACAGCACTTTCTGGGCAATGTCAGCATATTAACCCCAACAATCTGGGTCCTCATTTTATCAACCTCAGAAAGATGGAAGGCTGAGTCAACCTTGAACCCCATCAGGATTGAACTTCAGACAGTGGGCAGAGTTTGCCTGCCATATTATATTCTAACCGATACATCACCATGGCTCCTCCCCCCCCCTTAATAAGGGCTTTAATAAGGACTTTAATAAATGCTACAGTAAGGCCAGAGATATTTTTGGCATCCTGTACATTTCTGTGAAGATTGTTATGTAGCATGCTGAAGCAGGCATTTAAAGAATACTCAGTTACCGTATATACTCGAATATAAGCCGATCCGAGTATAAGCCGAGGTCCCCAATTTTACCCCAAAAACTGGGGTAAACTGGGGACTCGAGTATAAGCCGAGGGTGGGAAATGAGGCACCTACCGGTTGGGGAAACCCTCCCTCCCTCAGCTGAGAAGGCTGGCGGCTCCCCCGCCCCACCCTCTTACTGCACCGGCAGGGCTTCCCCGCGCCGTCCGGTAAAATGTGAAAAAAAGAAAAAAAAAAAACTCGAGTATAAGCCGTATATACTCGAGTATAAGCCGAGGGGCTTAAAAAAAAACAAAAAACTCGAGTATAAGCCGTATAGACCCGAGTATAAGCCGAGGGGACGTTTTTCAGCACAAAAAACGTGCTGAAAAACTCGGCTTATACTCGAGTATATACGGTAATTATAACTATACAATCTAGCAAATTGTTCAAAAACAGTTAAATTTTCTTTCGGTGTTCAAAAGTGCGCTGTACTTGCATCACAATATTTGTTAATAGAGAATGAGAGATCACTTCATGTATGCATATGTGTGTCATTTGCTTAATGACATTCTGCTAAAGGCTATGTACATTGCAATCTCTATTAGTTTTTAAATTAATGATAATTTAAAGGTTTATATAAGTTCCGAGAAATGAAAAAGGGGTGAATCCATCTACATTTTTGAATAATGTTTTGGATAAAATACTTTCTGGCAAGAGAAGCCAATTTTCTAACAAACAATATTAAATTAACTTTGAATTGTCTTGTGATATGTTTTATAACAATTTTTGAATTTTGTATTAAAACATAAAGGTATATGCTTCTTTTTATCTATAACTAGTTCCTATCTATACATTTGTATGTATATATGTAATAAATAAATATAAATATGCATAAATATTAAAAAGAACAGTCAAATTCATAACAATATTTCTTATTTATGAATTAGTTACAGCTTGTTCCCACCTTATTTTAATGTGTTGATGGATTATTAGACAAAAGGTAAAGGTAAAGATAAAGTTTTCCCCTATCCAGTCATATCCAATTTTAGGGGACACAACTTGTTTCTTGGCCGAGGGGGTCAGCATTGTCTGAAAACATTTCCATGGTCACGGGCCAGCGTGACTATACACAAGCTGGATGGAACATTGTTATGTACCCACCAAAGTGGTACCTATTTATCTTCTCGTATTTGCATGCTTTCAAATTGCTAGGTAGGCAGGTGCTGGAGCAAGGAACGGGAACTCACCCAAAGAAATAGATAAACATGTGGTTTTCTAAGTCAATGTGTAGCCCACAAGGATCCTTATGTATGGTTTAGTTGTCCCATTTTAATACCATTGAACTAGATAATCCTTACGGTTCTTTCCAACTCTATAATTTGAAGATTTGCCTCATTATTAGTCATAAGTATTAATAATGGTTTAATGATTTATAGAAAAACGTAAACCATAGCTGTGGTAAAATTGCATAATTTAATACATATAGCTTAATTAGATGTACCAAATTGTTAATGCCCATTCTTTTACCTGATACAAAGAAATTGGCAAGTAAAGTCTCCCCCCTCCACATGTTACTGCTAAGGAAGAACATAGATCGGGTGTCAGAAAAAGAAAATGATAATGATTTTCTTCCCTTATCACTTCTAGTACCTATTCCACAATTATTTAGTATACTAAGTGAATCTAGTGTTTCTCAACCTCAGCAACTTTAAGATGTATGAACATCAATGCTGGCTGGGGAATTCTGGGAATTGACATCCACATCTTAAAGTTGCTGAGATACAGAAGCACATCTAGATAATGTACATTTCCTAAGATCTGTTGATAATTACAGCAATGTTTAGGAAAAGGACATATCCCATTCTTTTTCTGTCAAGCCAATCAAGGCCAACTACCGTATATACTCGAGTATAAGCCGAGTTTTTCAGCACGTTTTTTGTGCTGAAAAACGTCCCCTCGGCTTATACTCGGGTCTATACGGCTTATACTCGAGTTTTTGTTTTTTTTTAAGCCCCTCGGCTTATACTCGAGTATATACGGCTTATACTCGAGTTTTTTTTTTCTTTCTTTTTTTCACATTTTACCGGACGGCGCGGGGAAGCCCTGCCGGTGCAGTGAGAGGGCGGGGCGGGGGAGCCGCCAGCCTTCTCAGCTGAGGGAGGGAGGGTTTCCCCAACCGGTAGGTGCCTCATTTCCCACCCTCGGCTTATACTCGAGTCCCCAGTTTACCCCAGTTTTTGGGGTAAAATTGGGGACCTCGGCTTATACTCGGATCGGCTTATATTCGAGTATATACGGTAATTATCTGGAAGATGATTAAAAACAAAGCAGCAATGATTCCTTGTTGATTCCACCTTGCCAAAAGTAGATAGATAGATAGATAGATAGATAGATAGATAAGATAGATAGATAGATAGATAGATAGATAACCCAGTTTATGTGTTCGATCAGGGTAAAATAAAACAAAACTTAGACAAAACTCAGATAATGGGTGCTCATTGTCTAACCATCCTCCCTCCCTCTCCCCCTTAAACACCCTCTTGTATTCTCATGACTTCTTGATGATTCTTTCAGTGAAAAAACAACAGCACACAAAACAGTATGGAGTCTTTGATGCTCTCTGAGCTTAGTTGTTTGCTTGCAGACATTCTGTTACCTGAATAGGTAGTGCATCTTCTAGCATCTTTGGTGCTTGAAGGCAGTGGAGTTTGTTCTATGTTAGCTTGCCCTGAAAGTGTTGGTGGGGGGGTCTTGTTTTCTTCTTGGTAGTTTCTTGATAAGGTTGTTGTTTACTGCTGGATTATTTGTCTGTTGTTAATCCTGGTGGTAATGCCTGCTTCTCTGGGTGTTGAATTTGCTGATTAGGAGGAGTGCATATTACACTAGAGGGCACCAGTACTTAGCAAGATGCATTGAAATAGATGGCTATGCACAGTAGTACATGATATTATTGCATTTTCCATTCGCTCCCCAGGGCCTAGGGCTGTGATCTGCTCCCATAACAAAGAAGGGTCAAGTAGGGACATTTCTGTTAGAGGCAACTAGCAAACCTTTACATGCACGGGGGGGAAAAACTGTAACAAGAAAGCAGCCATAAAATAGCAGCAACACCTACATAGCCTTGATGAACTTAAAAAGATAAACAAAGTCAGAGCTGATTGATAGTTGGAGAGGAAATCAAGATATTCCAGGCCTATAAACTAGGCAGGGAAGCTGAAAAAGAAGCTCACAAGAAAGGCATCCATATTGCCAAGAAAACATTACAGCTTCATGTACTTACCGGTAGTAGAAATCAAACCTGATGCCAGCAACTTCAGGAGAACACAAGAGAGGAAAGTCTACAATATTTCCCCTACTTTTCGATATATGGAAGTGATAGCTGATATCTAGATTAGAATTACAGGCATTAATTAGAAGTAACAGATACTGTGAATAGATAAAGACAGGCAGACAGACAGACTAATTCAGTTCCCAGAAAAATAAATTTCTGCAACTACAAGTTAATACTGCTTCCAAGAAACCCTCTGCCATTTTCAGTCATCCAGAACAAAAGAGTAACACTCCTTTCTTCACAGAATTACAGGTAATCTTCAATTTACAACCACAATTGAGCCCAAAATTTCTCTTGCTAGTGAAATGCCTGTTAAGTGAGTCTTCTTAACCTTTCTTGCTACAGTTCTTAAGTGAATCACTGCATTTGTTAAGTTAGTAACATGGTTGTTAAGTGAATATACTTCCTCATTGTCTTTGCTTGGAGATGCTGCAATGGTCGTAAGTGTGAACAATGGTTATAATTCACTTTTCAGTGCCACTGTAACGTTGAATGGTCACTAAATGAATTGTTGTAAGTCAGGACTACCTGTATGATGTTTCTGTGCTTATTAATTAAAATCAAGAAAGACAAAGATCATAAGAATGAACTAATAAAGAATTTCAGAGAGCTATTAGAAGAAACAAGAAGCAGTATTATGAGGCTGAAATTGAAAATAGCAATAGAAAAACAAGGAAAGGTTTCAAAAAATAAAATCTGTGAAGAAGATTTTAATCTTGAATTGATAACTGTTTAATTAGCACTCTGGTTATTATTTCAAGGTACAGGAATTAATAGAATATCTATAGAAACATGGCTAGCAAAAGAAAAATCAGTGAGATTTTAATCAATGTCAGTAAATGTGGAAAATGAAACAGCGGCCATCAAAATGCAATTTATCAATCGACAAAGAAAGAAGACTTAAGAGCATTCCAAGTATTGCACAATGGCCTTAATATTACATGCTGGCAAAACATTTGCTTAGAATTATCCAATGGAGTTTAGAATCCACAAAGAAAAGTGGGAATGTCAGATGTTTAAGGTAGTTTTTAGACAAAAGTAGAGGAGCAAGATATATTAGTGCTGATGTACACTGGATAATTGAGAAACCAAAGAAGTCATTAAATGCTTCATTGACTGTAGAAACGGCTTAGAAGGTGCTTAGGAAAATAGAACCCCAGAACATCTCATTGATCACATGTGAAGCCTATGCACAGGACAGGATCCCAAAATCTGGGTGGAACAGGGCCATGGACTGAGAAAAGGCTGTCTGCTCTCTCATTCATTCAAGTGTATGTTGAATTATTATTATTATTTATTTATTTATTTATTTGTCACAACAGTATATATAAGCATAAGCATGAAATAACTATACGATATATAAGCATATATATAAGCATAAGTATGTAATAACTATACGAAATTGGATATAATCAAAGGGAACATTAGGACAGGAATGGTAGGCACGCTGGTGCTCTTATGCACCAGCGTGCATAATTATATTGAAGGAAACTGATTGGAAGAAGAAAGGTGTATTTTAAATTGGAGGAAGAAGCAATAAAAGCCATGCTAAGCCATTGATGTTGTTTTGATATCTGTAAACAATTTGCAAAGTCTACTAATCAAAGTCAACACGCAAGTGAAAAAAACAGGACTATAAGTAAATATAAAGGACCAATCTAATGACATTAGATCTAATAACCAGCCTTTGAGTTGACAGTAAGGTAGTGGATAATTTTTGCTTTTATGATTATCAGTCCTTAACTGAGAGCCAGTTTGGTGTAGTGGTTAAAGCATCAGGCTAGAAACTGGGAGACCGGTGAGTTCTAATCCTGCCTTAGACACAAAGCCAGCTGGGTAATCTTGGGCTGGTCCCCCTCTCTCAGCCCTAGGAAGGAGGCAATGGCAAATCAGTTCTGAAAAACCTCGCCTAGAAAACTGCAGGGATTTGTCTGTTGCTGTGAGAATCAGGCATGATTGACCAGAAGAAAAGTAAAATGCTAAAGGAAATGGCAGTTAAGAAATACACTGCAGACTAGCATATGCAATGGGAAGTAAAGAAGCCTTTGGAAAATATAGGTAATTGTTTTCCTGACGCATTATGGAAGCAGAAGATGGACTTTGAAAAAGCAGGATAGGAAGAGTATTAGTGCCTTTAAACTATGGTGTTGGAGAAGATTCTTCCATATATTATGTATAGCTATCAAAACCAACAAATGTTATAGCTCTCAAAAAACAAATTAATTAAGTGTTCTTACTTGAGGCATGCATGACTAAGCCCAAAGTATCATATTTTGGACACATATTGTGTGAAGCTCCAGCTTTATTGAGGCTAGTAATGCTGAGGAACTTAGAAAGAAAGAGAAGAAGAGACCCACGATATGGTAGATGGGCTTAGTTAAAATGTTCACTAGAAGACCTAAAGGGCCAGGTTGATGTCAGATGTCATCTTACAGAAAGTAATAATTCCTTACTAGTATTATTTATTTATTTATTTTATTTGATCATATTTATATACCGCCCTATCTCCCGAAGGACTCAGGGCGGTTTACAGGCACTTAAAAACACATAAATACAATATAAAAGCAATTAAAAAACTTATTCTAAAAGCCCGATAATTAAAAAAATATAGACATAAAACCCAATTTAAAACCCATAAATTTAAAATCTAACTCAGTCCTGCGCAATTAAATAAGTATGTTTTAAGCCCGCGGCGGAAGGTCCGAAGGTCGGAAAGCTGACGAAGTCCGGGGGGTAGTTCGTTCCAGAGGGTGGGAGCCCCCACAGAGAAGGCCCTTCCCCTGGGCGTCGCCAGCCGCCATTGCCTCGCTGACGGCCCCCTGGAGAGCCCCTCTCTATGAGAGCGCACGGGTCGGTGAGAGGTATTCGGTAGCAGTAGGCGGTCCCGTAAATAACCCGGCCCTATGCCATGGAGCGATTTAAAGGTGGTCACCAAAACCTTGAAGCGCACCCGGAAGGCCACAGGTAGCCAGTGCAGTCTGCGCAGGATAGGGGGTATCACGGGAGCCACGGGGCTCCATCTATCACCAGCGCAGCCGCATTCTGGACTAACTGTAGCCTCCGGATGCCCTTCAAGGGGAGCCCCATGTAGAGAGCATTGCAGTAATCCAGGCGAGGCGTCACGAGTGCGTGGTGACCGTGCATAGGGCATCCCGGTCCAGAAAGGCGCAACTGGCGTACCAGGCGAACCTGGTAGAACGCTCTCCTGGAGACGGCCGTCAAATGATCTTCTAGAGACAGCCGTTCATCCAGGAGGACGCCTAAGTTGCGGACCCTCTCCATCGGGGCCAATGACTCGCCACCGATGGTCAGCCGCGGATTTAGCTGACTGTACCGGGATGCCGGCATCCACAGCCACTCTGTCTTGGAGAGATTGAGATTGAGCCTGTTTCTCCCCATCCAGACCCGTACGGCCTCCAGACACCGGGACAGCACTTCGATAGCTTCGTTGGGGTGGTCCGGTGTGGAAAAGTACAGCTGGGTGTCATCCGCATACAGCTGGTACTTCACACCGAAACCACTGATGATCTCACCCAGCGGCTTCATGTAGATGTTAAACAGAAGGGGCGAGAGGATCGACCCCTGCGGCACCCCACAAGTGAGGCGCCTCGGGGCCGACCTCTGCCCCCCTGTCAACACCGACTGCGACCGGGTGTATGAGATGATAATTCCAGTGTGGATTGGATATCATAAAAGATGTAATCCATGTTATCAGCATCAAACTCTGGGACTGAGAGTTTATTGTATAATGCCCAAATTGAAACTGCAGACAGTCTCTGATTGTATAGTTCTTTCAATATTTCAACAAAACAATTGCTTCTATTTTGTTAAAAGGTATATGATAAAAATGCCTTTGATCCTATGAAAAATAAACATGCATAATAAACTCATAGAAGACATTGAGATTTTGAACACTGACATGGAAGTAGTGTTCCAAATATTTGAGGGCTGCGACAAAGAAGAGGGAATCAACCTGTTCTCCAAAGCACCTGTTCTCCAAAGCACCTGAAGCAGGACAAGAACTAAGGAGAAATTTCCTGACAGTTAGAACAATTAATCAGTGGAACAACTTGCCTCCAGAAGTTGTGGATGCACCATCACTGGAGGTGTTTATTTATTTATTTATATTTTATTCATTTTAGAAAATTTATGTAGCCGCTTACTCACTCATAGCAACTCTAGGCATCTTACAAACAGTAAAAACACAAAATAGGAAAAAATAAATACATTAAAAACAATACCCCCTCCCCCCCCCCGCTTAAGCCATTTGCCCAGAATAGTATAGGTTCTTCCTGCCTGTTCAGGATGTTGGACTAAAAGACTCCAAGGTCCCTTCCAACTCTGTTATTTTGTTATTCTGAAGTTTAGAGAACAAATTATACTCTGGTAGTTGTGGGTTGTTGTTGTTTTTTAAAGCATGAAGACGTTTACTTATAAACCAGCCTCCTTCAAGCTGGTGTCTTTCAAATATTGGGTGGTGCCCTCCAGATGTCCCAATTTAATAGACATCTGGTGAGGAACATAGTTCTAACATTTTTGGAAGATAACAAAAAGCTGCTTCCATTGCAAACTCATTTTAAATTTACAACATCTGACCCAATCTGTTCCTTGATTCCTTTTCCTCTTTCAGAGGTAGTTGAGTTTTTGCTGGTGGACAAATAACCCCAGTGCACCCTTCTAGTAAACCAATAGTTCTTTTTAAGATAACACATTTTTGAAGGGAAGGCAGATAATAGCACATTGTGTGACATTCCTGGGATCTCAGTTCAGTATATTTGAATGCCCCAGGCTCTGGCTTCAATTTTGCGTGCTCAATTTCTACAACTAATACAGTCTTTGAAGAAAATGACTTCTTTGGTGCTTTATAACCTAAACCTCAAGCTGTTATTTTTGCATTCTGAAATGGAAAAATGAATGATTTCAAATTATCTACCGCTAAAATAATTTTGTTGTCTATAGGAATATTGGGAAAATGTAGGATAGGTATTTGTATGTTACTAAAGATATAGTTCACCAAAACAGGATGACAAAAGTGGAGGTAGACTGTCATAAAATAAACATAATTAAATGTGTACAAATAAAATTAGCACAAAGATTAATTGGAAATAGAGTATATCTCAACATTGTAACTATATCAGTCTGTCTTTTAGAAGTAATTCTAAAGAATGTTTGACATTTGCTGAAATAAATTTTTGGACAGTGGAAAATATAGATTATTTCCTTACCTGGAAATACCTAGGAATAGTTTTCATTTGCTATCAAGAACCAAACCATGAGCTACTTAAGAATGTGATGCATAAGAATGCTCATATATTTCACTGATCTCTTATATCTAGATTAATTCCATATTTTCATACAAAATTTCATAGGAAATTTATCCATCCGTGTATTTTTCATTCAACTCCTTAAAAATCTTGGATTTTAAGTTTCTCATTAAGCAAAGAGCTTTGCTCTTTGGAAAGTAATTTAGCATTCTCCCTGGATGTTCTACATGAGCTCAATGAAATTTTTAGACTCAGGAGAACAAAGAAAGGACTGGAAAAAGTGAGTGCTAAGCCTTGGTATCATATCTGAGTATAATATCAACACATTTAAAAGGAAAGGAACCTCGTTTTCTGACTTTACACCTAGCATTCCTAATGTTCTCAGTTTAAATTATCAGATTATACTCTTTGTTTTCTTAAGTGATGCAGAATCCTGTACATTACCAGGGACACTGATGGACTGAATGTAATATACATTGTAAACAAGCTGTATACAGCTTGCCCTGTCAACATTCAGTCTTGCTGTCAGAATAGAATAGAATAGAATAGAATAGAATAGAGTAGAGTAGAATAGAATAGAATAGAATAGAATAGAATAGAATAGAATAGAATAGAATTCTTTATTGGCCAAATGTGATTGGACACACAAGGATTTATTTATTTATTTATTTATTTATTTATTTATTTATTTATTTATTTATTTATTTATTTATTTATTTATTTATTTATTTCTATACACAAGCATCACATAAAAAGATTATATGGTATATAAACATATATGTGAGGTAATATAAGGAAGTATAAGCATATATATATATAAGAAGAAAAAAAGAAAAGAAAGAAAGAAGCAAACAATAGGACAGGAATGGTAGGCACGTTTGTGCCCTTATGCACACCCCTTATAGTCCTCTTAGGAATGGGTGAGGTCAACAGTAGAAAGTTTTTGGTTAAAGCTTTTGGGATTATGGGAAGAGACCACAGAGTCAGGTAATGTGTTCCAAGCACTGATAACTCTGTTACAGAAGTCATATTTTCTGCAATCTAGATTAAAGTGGTTAACATTAAGTTTGAATGTATTGGTTGGTCTTGTATTATTGAGATTGAAGCTGAAGTAGTCTTTAACAGGAAGGACATTACAATAGATGATTCTATGAGTTAAACTTAGGTCTTGTCGAAGGCGACAGAGTTCTAAGTTTTCTAAGCCTAGGATTTCAAGTCTGGTGGGATAAGGTATTTTGTTGTTTTCAGAGGAGTGGAGAACTCTTCTTGTAAAATATTTCTGGACACGTTCAATTGTATTGATGTCAGAAATGTGGTGTGGGTTCCAGACAGGCGAGCTGTATTCAAGAATTGGCCTAGCAAATGTTTTATATGCTCTGGTTAGTAGTGTAGTGTTTTTGGAAAAGAAGCTACGCAAAATTAGGTTTACAACTCTTAGAGCCTTTTTTGCTATGTAATTGCAGTGGGCTTTAGCATTTAGGTCATTTGATATGAAAACTCCAAGGTCTTTGACAGGGTGGGGGTCATCTGTAAGGTAATGTCCATCAAGTATGTACTTAGTGTTTGGGTTCTTTTTTCCAATATGTAAGACTGAGCATTTGCTGGTTGAGATTTGGAGTTGCCAAGTTTTAGACCAAGCGGTTAGATGATCAAGGTCTTTTTGAATGGTAGATGTATTGTCGGTGATGTTAAATAGTTTGACATCATCAGCAAACAGAACACAATTACTTGAGATATGGTCACAAAGATCATTTATATATAGTATGAAGAGTGTTGGTCCAAGAACGCTACCTTGAGGAATGCCACTGATTAGACACACAAGGAATTTGTCTTGGGTGCATATGCTCTCAAAGTACATAAAAGGAAAAGAAAAAGAAAAAAGAGAGGGGAAAAATACATTTATCAAGAAGTGATGACACCAAGAACCAATGCGGTTCTTGATGTCATCATTTTCTTTTATAGTCACTTGATTCTGAAGATCTCTTAATAAATGAACAATGGGCAGTAGGGTCTACTTACCTTAGTGAAAAGGCCATACCTGAGGTTTAGAGGGCAATCTTTGCCTACAGGAAGCCCTAGTTTGAATTTCTAGCATCTCTAATAGTACTAAGTGCTCTGTGAATTGTAGATTTGCTGCCAATATAGTCTCCCTTAGCATACTGTTGTTAGATGGATTAATTTTCTGCTATATTTTCTAGCTGAGGGAAGTACTGAAAATAAAGTTTGTTGAAAGCAAGAATCTAAGACACACATGGCTTATTAACTTATGCATGTTTTTTTTAATGAGCATATATATATATATATACCGTATATACTCGAGTATAAGCCGAGTTTTTCAGCACGTTTTTTGTGCTGAAAAACGTCCCCTCGGCTTATACTCGGGTCTATACGGCTTATACTCGAGTTTTTTTTTTTTTAAGCCCCTCGGTTTATACTCGAGTATATACGGCTTATACTCGAGTTTTGTTTTTTTTCTTTTTTTCACATTTTACCGGATGGCGCGGGGAAGCCCTGCCGGTGCAGTGAGAGGGCGGGGCGGGGGAGCCGCCAGCCTTCTCAGCTGAGGGAGGGAGGGTTTCCCCAACCGGTAGGTGCCTCATTTCCCACCCTCGGCTTATACTCGAGTCCCCAGTTAACCCCAGTTTTTGGGGTAAAATTGGGGACCTCGGCTTATACTCGGATCGGCTTATATTCGAGTATATACGGTATGTTTGTTATTTTTACTTAATTGAATTAGATTTTTAAAATGCTTTTAATTTTTTGTGTAATCTGTTTTTATTTGGCTGTAAACCGCCCTGAGTCCTTTGGGAGAAGGGCGGTATATAAAATAAATAAATAAATAAATAAATAAATAAATAAATAAATAAATAAATAAATAAATAAATACTTGGAAAGAAAACAGCCTGCCAGACCTAGTATCAATCATGCTACCACTAGCTTAACCTTCAGGTTTTGAAATTCACTTTTTTCAACTATTTTTCATTACTGTTTATAAATAGTGCAAGAATTGATAGATACAATCATTTTAATTTCAAGGTTAAATTTAAAATTTAAATTGATTTTTTAAAAACATATTTTTGGTACAAGCACATCATCAAAGGAGACCAGAGAAAAGACAGAAAATGCACCACTGTCTCTTGACAGCCTTTGTAATAGAGGACTAGCCTTTGTTTTGTAACATATCTGGTCACTTTAAAACAACATAAAAATTTATCTCGTCTGTCTTCATTCTTCTGGAATGATAAAGTTGTCATCTTTTTTAAAAGGGGCACATTCTTAGTTATAGAATATGTCTTTTACTGTTTGAGATTTTAAATCCTAACCCTAAAAAGTGCTGGGAAAGATGCAAGGTGGATGAACCAGAGCAAAGTGGATAGACTCAATTGTGGTAGTGATGGGTACATTGGAAGGACCCTTGAAAGTTGAGATAGATCTTTCTGGAGAAAATGTATCCAGATGGTCACTATGAATAAACGCCATCTTGATATCACATAAGAAGCCCTGCTGGTGCAGTGTTTAGAATGCGGTATTACAGGCAAACTCTACCCATAGCCTAAAGCCATGATAGTGAACCTATGACACGTGTCAGCTCCACCGTGCATGCCTGCGCGCCTCCCACTGGCCAGCTAATTTTTGGGTCTCTGCCGGGAGACGTGTGTGCATGCTCAAGAGGTGTGGGGAGCACTTGCGCATGTGCTGGGGTGGGAAGTGACATGCGCATGCGTGGGGGTGGGGGGTACAGCACCCTGCTGCGCCCCATTTTTGGTCCCAAGAGGCTTCAGGGAGGCCTGCTAGCAACAAAATGGGGGTCGCGCATGCATGCACGGGGAGCAGGAGGAGCGCGGGGAGCAGGGCCTGCCGGGGGTGGGGTGGGCATTGCATTATGAGTGTCGCCACGTGTGCTTTCAGCACCCAAGGAAAAAATGGTTTGCCATCACTGGCCTAGAGTTCAGTCCTGCCAGGCTCAAAGTTGACTTGACCTTACATCTTTCCGAAATTGGTAAAATGAGGACTCAGATTGTTGGAAGTAATATGCAAATAATGCTGATCTTATAAACAGCCCAGAAAGTGCTGCAAAGCACTAAGGGGTGGAGTCTAAATGCTATTGCTATAATTTATTAACCCTGTAAAAAGGTTTTCACCTAAAATCAAACACAGATCATCTCCTCCATCAAGGATAAAAATATTCAGCAGGACTGATTCTCCTCTGTAGTTTTTTTTTTTTTAACCACAAAATGCTTATGGAACGTTTCTCTTCACTTTGAAGAAATACGAAATCATCCCTAAGGCAAATTTCAGACAAAAAGTGTGATCTAATAACTCTTTCTTTCCTGTCTGTCCTTCTCAGATAAATGATTTAAGAGAATTGCAGAATACCAAAGATCAGATAAACAGGAGAAATGTCAGAACAAATAATAATTAAAGAATATGACAAATGGACTGCCAATTTTGACCAATTGCACATTGAAAAGGCTAATACAGTTTCTCATTCTGTTTGACCAGAATCAAATGAAACCAAAACATTGTATTTCTGACATATAGCTAGAAACACAGCAAAAACTTCACAGCAAAAAATATTCCTATTTTGTAAAGGGCAAAGGATTTATTAATCTATCCAAAAAAGGAAACATGAATAGAATAGATAGAATAGAATTTTTTATTGGCCAAGTGTGATTGGATACACAAGGAATTTGTCTTGGTGCATATGCTCTCAGTGTATAATAATAATAACAACAACAACAATAACAATAATAATAATAATAATATAATATAATAATAATATAATAATAATAATGACTTCTGTGTAACATTTACTTATGGCTCTTGCTATTCTTTTGAGGAATTCATGATGTTGAAGTACAAATGTGAAATGACAAAAGAATTTAAAAATCCACCTTAGGGCTGAGAAGCTCAAAATTTAATCCACACAGCCTAGGATCAGGCTGAGCAGTGAGTACTTACTTCATTTTCCGTTATGTTTTTCCTTTGTGGCATAATTTGCAATTCATAGCAAATGATCTTGTTGGTAAAGTTGTGGGCAGTGAAGCCTCATTGATTATTTGGATGGGTCTTTGGAAGGAGCTTAAGGAAAGACTGATTGCAAGAACCAAATACTGCTTTAGGCCCAATTGCAAATGTCTTGTTTTATTGCAGCCATACATTTTTAACTTGACAGAATGTGTGCTATGGATGAAGACAGGATGAGACAAAGTTTACCAGCAGTCTCATAATAATGAGAGCAAGGTGACATGATGAGTGGCATACTGGCCATGATTAAATTACACATAACATAGAATAATGTTAATAGCTGCACATTAGGAATGACTGAACCATCCCTGCTCTAGCAAGAAAGTGCAATAGAGCACAATCTATGCGTCCTCCGGCAAAAGAATTTTCAACACAATATTGTACTTTAATTGTACGTGACCCCCATCATTATACAGGAATTTTCATACAATCTCCCATAAATGAAACAATCATATGTAGTTTAAGCATAAACCTATTGTTCGATTTTTGCCGAGTGGGGTTTTAACCGAATAACAGAATAGGAAGGGACCTTGGAGGTCTTCTAGTCCAACCTTACTTAAGCAGGAAACTTAAAAAAAAAAAGGTTGTCCAATCTGTTCTAAAATTTATTAGTCACCCATCATACCATATGGTATCTCTGGATGATTTACAATATTAAAAGATAAAATTGTACAAAACCTAATAGTGTACAGTAAATGCAGTACTATAAAAATCAACCCAGCCAAAAAGGTGGAGAAGGATGGAGGACTATGATGAGAAGGGGAGAGATGGGATCTGTTGTTACTCTATCAACTACCCCCAGTGTGAAATCCCACTGTTGGAGCCCTAAGCCAACTGGCAGAAACAGGTCTTACAAAAGGTAAGGAGGATTGGAGCTGACCTCACTTGGGAGGGTGGGGGTAAGATGTTCTAAAGAGCAAGTACAATGGCAGAGAGGGTCTTCTCCTGGACCCCCATCCAGCCAGAATACCCTGGCTGATGGGGCCTACAGCATGCATCCTCTGCTGGCACGTTGGGGAAGGCCAATCCCAGGGGGATGATACCCTTCAAGTAGCCTGGAGATGGTCCTTGAAGTAGCCTTCTAAATATTCAGTAAATAGATCTTTCAATATGACTCAACTTTTTAAAAAAGTCCTTTATGATGATGATTATGCACCACTGAGTCATTGTAGAACCTTACTGGCCATGTAGATGGATTTTGCCTATGACAATCTATCCCTAACATGGTCCTTTAACTCTTTCCACAGCATACTCATTACCACTGTAATTGAGTCCAGCCACTTTGCTTTTGGTCATCCCATTCTTTCCTTTCCTTGCCCTTTTCCCAGCATTAGAGTCTTATCCAGAGAACAAGGATTCCACGTAAAGTGTCCAAAAGAGGAACATTTGACCCTGATCATTTGCACTTCGAATGAACACTCAGGGTTGATTTTATTCCTTTAAGTGTATGCACCATTATTGCAGGCTCAAATTATCCTAGAAAAATACATAGGCACATTAATGCCATTATATCTCTTTTGATCACAATAGATTTTCTTTATCATTTTTTAAAAAAATATCCTCCACAAAAAATATGGGAAATTGCCATTTTTGATGACAGCTTGATTTTGATTGGCTTATCATCTCCTTGCAATTTAAACCATGAAAACAATTTAAACATTGTCTTATTTATTTCAAAAGAAGTGCAATTTCAAATTTAAGCAATCCATAATAAATAGAAAAAACTAGAGAAAAATCACAAAATACAAAACCTGCAAATAGAAATAGAACTTGGCAAAAGAAAGCAGATATAGTGCCAATAGCAATAGATGCCTTAAGTGCAATCACTTGAACACCATTGACATTGACAAAATCATCAGTCAATTGCAAAAGGCAGCAGTACTTGGAACAGTTTACATTCTGTGACAACACCTTTAACACCATCAAATAACATTTGCCTATATCCCACTCAAGTCCTTTGCAAGGACTTGATAGGTGGATAAAAATGCCAAATCCAGTCTAAACATCTGGCTAACTGTGCAACAAATCATAATAATTTTAAGCATTACATGGTCAATTTCTACCAATGATCAGGGGGAAAGTAGAAATTATAGATTGTATACTCAGCTTGTGCAATAAGATTGCACAAACTGATTATAAACAACAATGTAACACAGTGACCATAATGATTCACTGGAACATCCATAAAAAAATTATGTCAGTAGTAAAAAATTGGTAGGAACTTATAGTTGAAAAAGTATTTGAGAATAGCCATGTTAAAATATTGTGGGATTTCCGAATACAAACTGCTAACATCTTGGCTTGTAATATATCAACTTTAACTATGGTTGAAAAGAAGAAAGCATGTATAATTGATGTGGCAGGAGATAGTAGACTGGAAAGATAAAGAATTGGTGAAGATCACAAAGGATCAAGATCTGAGCACTGAAGTTGAAAGATTATGGCATAAACCAGCTATGGTGGTTCTATCAGCACACTGGATGCCAGACCAAAAACGTCATTTAGAAAATCTGCGCATTGAGAAAATTTCCATCTGCCAACTACAAAAGGTCACAGAACTTGAATCTGCACATGTACGGTGCCAATGCATTATGACAAACTGCTGTTTTCACATCATTGTGTATATAGTTACAATTTTCTAAATAGGAAAAAGTCCTGTGTAAGGTCTACTTTCTGCACTTTGACTACCTAGAATTTCCAGTTTTAGGTGAAACCAGTCTAATTGGCTGTAAAATAAGGTTCTGTCAATAATTATTTGATCATCTATTCATATATACAACCATTCTTACTCTTACACAGAAGTACAGTAAGGTACCCTTGTGCATTTTTGTCCTGTTCCAACAAAAACAGCAGAAAAGAAAAAAGGGACAGGCTGAAGATGAGATGGGGGAAAAGAAAAAGAATGGGAAAGATATGAGGCAAGAGAAAACCTAAACAGACAGCAAAACAAAAGATGAGAGAGAGAGAGAGAGAGAGAGAGAGAGAGACCATATTTAGGTTGTTCAAAAAGAGTTAAATTCACCTGGCAGGTTGACCTTCATTAGCAACAACTTTTCTTCTCTCTAATATTCCAGGGGACCCAACTTTGCAACTGCCTAACCAAGAACTATTTCTACCTCTTGCTCATTCTTTAGTTATCAACAGCATCTTCTGATTTTATTAGGGAATATACAATGATTCTCTTAATTCATAGAAAATTATGTGAGGAAAAATAAAATCTATTATCAGGAAAACCCAATAAATACTGTGTTCTGCATTGGCCTGTTCCCTCAAGTTGCTTAACTGACTCCGTGAGGTGGGGATAGGAAGGTATTGGTCTACCTCAACGGAGGGCAATTGATCCAATGAACTAATCTCCAGAGGGTTCAGTAGAATCCCAAAGTGTTCCAATCATGTACTCGATTAAACTAACCCCACCAACAGCAAGATTATTGTAGAGCCAATTTGGTCTAATGGTTAAGGCACCAGGCTAGAAAGAAAAAAAAAAGCCATGTGAGTTCAAGTCTCACCTTAGCCATGAAAACCAGCTGGGATACATTTACCATCTTGGGTTGTTTCTAAAAATAATAAAGACAGGATACAAATAAATAAATAGTTAGAAAAGTAGTGAAAGATTGGATTATAAAATTAAGTGAACATGCAGAAATGATTGATCAGTCTGGAGGGAGGGAGAGGTTGGTTTTTTTAAAAAAAAAGATTGGAAATCTTTTTGCTGAAAGAAGAAAAGATCAAATTGATGGTTTCTGGATTGGGGGAATATAAAGGGCCAAAAAGGATGGGGAAGAGAATAAGATGATAATGACTCAATAGAAAGAAGGGTGGAAGGCATAGCTGGTTTCCCCTCCCCCCTTCCCTTTCCCTTTCCCTTTTTCTTGCTTTCTGTCTCTTACTTTACATCTCATACTGCCTACCTGGTTAATGGGTTTAGCAATGCCAAGAATCTTTGTCAATAGTATAAAAGGTTATGAGATATGAGGCATTTCCTAGAGAAAGTGGATGGATTATCAAAATAATAAGACTATTTTCCAAAACATCTGAATCTCCTAGTTAGTACACAACCTTAGTGGAAATTCCCTTCCTACATGGCATCTCTTTCTTCCATATTCCTCAACATAACTTGACCAGCATTCATTGTTTTAAATCAATTAGTGGTCAACAAAGGTCTCTCACTCTATAGTCTCGCTATTTAAATTGCAGGTGTAGCATTTACACATTGGATAACTTGTGATTGTTCAGATCAAAGATCTGACAATGCCCCCCAAAGACAGAAAGAATATAGGGCTTATTCTCTTGGAGCCAGAAAGCCCAACTGGGAGGGTGAGGACTGCAAGTTTACAGTGCAGGAATTTATCTACTCACCTATCTGGCTCAGGTATTTATAAGGCAGATTTAACAATGAATGTTTCATGAGCTTATCTAGCTTTAAACCAGTGTTGTTTTAGGATTCTTTCTCTATGATCAATAGGGGCATTTTTTTTCAGAATCATTTTTCTCTGCTGGCCTTGCAACCAGCTATATCAATGATGTTTAATGTTGCATTTAGAATCAGAGTTAAAAGGACCACCAACATAAACAGATAATAATTTTTTTAATTTATATCCAGCCTTTATTATTTCTACAAATAGCTCAAGGTGGTGAACATACCAATACATCTTCCTTCTATTTTCCCTACAATAACAACCCTGAGATGTGAGTTAGGCTGAGAGAGAGTGACTGGTCCAAGGTCACCCAGCTGGCTTTCATGGGCAGGATTTGGATTCACATTTTCCGATTTTCTAGCCTGGTGCCCTAACCAGTAGATCAAATTGGCTCTCCTAACTTATATTTCATTTGGTATTTTATATAGTGTTTCTTCTGGGACCAAAATCTTTTCATAGTGTATCTCTCCATCTTATAGGAAGACCATCAACATATCACTCTTTGTGTCCACTTATTGTTAGGTAAACATGTAATGCATCCTGCCAATTTATATTTCTGTTTTAATCCTATTTTTAATGACAACTTTGAAACTAGACTATTGTTGAATTTCTGATTTGATATCTGAGCAAGCGATACCTTAGCATTCATTTTCCCACTGCATGCTACATGACTCAAAGATTTTCTGCATCTGATTTCTGTAAGTGCCATACTTCACATCCATAAATCATAGCTGGAATGACCATTCTTCAAGTCAAAACATCCCTATGCATACCTGTCCAATGTTTGCTTCTACACAGCCAATAAATGGAATCCCACTAGGTCTTGTGGTAATCACACTTTTTCTTTCTTTTGAGGATGTTTGATCATAATATTCAGTCAGAATTTGTCTTCCTAGAACTTTGTTATTTTGTGTTCTGCCATCTGAAAGAGATCTTCTCTATCTGTGTGAATCCTTCTAAGTATGACACATCCAGTCTTCTCATCTCAAGACCAAATGTATTCAGATCCTTCAACCGCACTTAGTCTCCATGAAGTCCCCTTCATGGCTCCTCTCAGACCTTACTGTATATATTGCCTTAATACAACTTAAGCGGGATGCCTAAAAATGGAAGTGATATTGGGTGCAAAATTGGTTGAAGCAACCCAAAAGTGAATTTGCCTTTTTTTTTTGTAGCCATCTCATGCAGAGAACTCACATTTAGTTTATAATGAACTATAATTCCAATGTCTGTCTCACAAGTACTATTGTTAAGCCACATATTCCCTAGTTTATACCAGTACATAGGCATTCTGTTTCTTACGTGAAAAACTCAGCCTTTTTATGCATTCATTGTATTATTTTTCAGTCCCTTTGTGTTTCTAACCTACCCTTTGATAGGTTCAAATATATCAGTTTGGGGATGAATAGAGATGCCTTTCAAAGAAATCTTTCCCAGAATGATATCCTACAATTCCCGGTACTGCCAATTTTTGATTGATTGGATGAAGGGAATGGCAGACTAACTTTTTAGAAGATACCAGGTCAATGAAGGTTTCTTTCAGTTTTGTACAAATGGCTTTAAAACATTTTCCATATGTCCATAGCCTTATCTTACAGCAAAGAAATAATCTTCAAAAGCCATCACTTGTGGAGATGAAATAGGTAACAATGAATGACTGAATGAATGAAATCCCCATTTCTGTGATCTAAGACATCTTGTGTCCTGCCAACAACTTAAACGAGCACCTTAAATATCCTACTTCTGAATAGGCATAAATATGAATTGAGTTGTAAGATAATGAATGTGTATACAGTAGACAGATTATATGATGATTTACAAAACAGGGCAAGTCCCAACCACGAGGATATTCCATTCTAAATTTCAGGGGCAAAACTCAATTATTAGAGGAAAGACAGGTGTAATAACCTGGGAAAAATCTGTGTTGGGCTAGGTTGCAGGAGTAGATGAGATGACAGACAATCAGGCAAATTCATAGCATATTTTAGGCATATTTATTCAGAAGCAAGTTCAATGGTCTCAGTGTCCTTCTAATTCCATTCAGCCAAGGCTGGAGTATCCATATAATAAACCTGCCTGCTATAAAGAATTGTTCTATCAGTCTGGAGGGAATTCGGGACTCCAGAATTCCAGTCACATGTGTAGTTCTAAGAAATGGCAGATGTTAGAAGTTGTAGACTAGAGTAAGCTGTATAAGTTCAAATGTTTGCAGTTGAGAAATAGCAATCTTGAATGCCCTTCAACATGTAAAATAAAACAAAACCAAACTATTTCTAAAAGCAAAAACCCTAACAGACAAAATGTTGTAGCCTAATCCACTAATTTCTGTTTCTTTTCTAAGCTATTTTTGATATAGGGTAGCGTTCAATGGGCAGATATTGCTTTAGAATAACAAAAGTCTTCATTCCAATAATTTTTGTAGGCAAGGACTTAATACATTAGAAGGACTTAATACATTACAAATAAATTATATTTCTTTTGATTCAAGTGTTGTTTAATATGATTTTAGATGGAAGGAGAAAAATAATATGCAGCAAAGAAAATGATTCAGCCTTGGAGTAAAGTAAAACAGCAATAATAAGTTATGCTAACATGTGTGTGTCCATCATCCAAAAAAGGAATAAGAAAGACTAAGGATGTTTGTGTTTGTTTGTGTGTGTGTGCTTCTTTTCTTCAGTTTAATTTAATCTGTGCTTGTCATCATTTATTCTTCTTGTTATACTTCAGGCCAGTCTTCACTATACTATGGTCATCATCAGATAGACCCAAATACCAACTTCTGCTACTCATTGCGGCTTTGGTCAACAACACTTGCACATGTTTTCTAAAGTGACAGGGACAGTGTAGTCTATATTACCATCCTTAGTTGTCACCATGCTGCATTTTTGTCAGATGTTGACTAGTATGCCACAAACACAAAGTTCATGTTTATCCTGAGCAGTATTCTATACCAGCTAAGATTACTAATTTAGAGACCACCTTTCAAGCCATCATAAATTACATACCTACCAAGAGTGTACATAGTGTATGGGCATAGCCTGAGGACACAAGCATGTACTGTACAACGTGCTTAATTTACTTGTAAGTTTCTAAAATTCTAACCATAGACATTATTATAAATTAAAGTTTCTAAGGAAGCCTAGAGCCAGGTTCAACAAGTAACTAAAAGAAAGCAAACTTTTTATTACCATTCATAGATTACTGAGGTAGTAAACTGTCTAATGAGAATTGCTCATAACTGCCCTTTGTTGCTTCAGCTATCTGGAGAAAATAAGATTGTACAATGCAAATTTGAAAAAGAGGAATAGGCAGTGAAGAAGCAATTAATGAGGCAAAAGCAGGAAAGCTACAAAAAGCAGCCAGTGCTGTCTCTGACTCCTTCACCCAACCTCTCCCTTTGAGAAGTGGTCTGAACTGAAGGATGTTATGCAATTCAGGAGGGCAGAAACAGTATTGTGTCTGTAACTGTTGAAAAGCAGATTGGAAGTTGCTTCTTTAAATATTTCTTTTTTTCTGGATCTACCTTACTATTCACTTATGCTTTCCTCCTCCTTTTTTTTTGTTGTTGCTGAAACTCCTAACTTTGTAAACATATATAAATTCAGCTCATACAGTGGACTATATTTTGGAGGGTCTAATAGTCTGGAGAAGGGCGTAATCATATTATTGGGCTGAAGTAGTGGTTGCTCTTGGAAGGAGCCATTAGCTTTGCTGTTGCATATGGAATTTGGCGCCCATTTCTCCAGATAGATTCTTCCTGCAAGAAATTGTCTTTCTCTCTTTCTTGATCCCACTATAGAAAGAAAAATCTGGTCCGGTTGCAAGCCAGGAGAAATAAAATGGAGGCTGATTGGAAAGGAGGATTCAATTTATTGAAGAGCAGAATGACAGCATGCAGTTCTGGGACAGCTGACAAATTTGCTTGATGAGTGCAAGGATTTGTATACAGTTTCTGAAATGCTGCAGAGGTTGTGCAATGTAGTCAGCCTGGTGTCTTTTGCTATTCTAACCGTGGTGCGATAATCCTATTATGTCCTAAAGGTCATATCCTGTTCTTAGAATTGAGTGAAGGGGAATGTAAATTTTAATTCTGTCGCTGGAGGTGAAGGTGTTTTGTTTGTGAATAGGCTGCCCCAGTTTTTCTTAATGGGCACAAACTATTTCTGCCTTTAAGGACATGTTTCTCCATTTCTCCTTTGGGGAAATATAATATTCTGTCTCTTTTAATATCCCCCAAAATATTTCATTCTTCTAGAAAATGGGGGGGGGGGCTTTCCACACCTTCTTCCCCTAATTGTCTTCCAGAAAGATTTGGAACCACAGAGGAGTGAGATGCCACAGCTGAAGATCACCCAAGCAGGGATCTATATTTGGGCTAAAAAAAACCTAGACAGCTTAAAGAAATGCAGGCAACTTTGGTAGTCCTTGGAATTTTTATAGCTCAATTCAGCCTAACCTTTTATTCTGGAACCAGCTGGAGAAAGCACCACGTCAACTGTGCAGTTTGTGAAAAGTGAGAAAGTTCTTCTTGGCTGCGGTTACTAAATGCCCTCCAGGGCCTGCGAGGGGGCATCCAGGCCACCTCCGACATTTACGATCCCCAAAAGCCAACGGACCAGAGGAACTCTTCCACCCGGGGCCACTCTGGGGAAGGAGGGGGGGGGGACTGCGCGTCACGATTTGCCCCGCCTTCTCTAGCGCCTGTCCCTATATTTCCCCTGGCCAGGATTGCTGCTAAAAGCCTGGCTGGGGCTGAGAATCCTGTTGCAAGGGGGAAAAGGAGGACCGGGCGCGCGGGATAAGCCGCACTAGCTAGGACCGCTTTTTTTGCGCGCACGCACGCCGCTCCTTTCTCTTTTACCCGGGAAAGTCGCAGCTCGGGACAAGCGCCATTAGTCTGAGCGAGTGGGCAACGCAAGACACTCTGGCGCCAGGTTGCTGTCTGGGGGGCGGCTTCTGCTGCTTCAGGCGCGCTGCCAACCAGGAGGGCGGAAGGAGAGCCATGGGGGTGCCCGTGCCCGGTGCCAACGGCCGCTTGGGCGCTCTGTGGAAGAGGCTGAGTCGCGGCTTACGACCCTTTATTCAAACCAAGGGCGGGCGGCAGAGCTGGGACGAGATACACCTGCTGCATCTGAAAAGGTAAAGGCGGGTTTCGGATTGGGCTGCTCCTGCCTTTGAGTCTCAGAAATTAGACCTTTGCCGGCAAATGAACAGCTGGGCGGGATAGTTTACTCCAGGCTGCAGGATCCGATGCCTGCAGGCGCGCGCGCGCCTCTTCCACTGATGAAGATTCAATCACGGCATCGTCCTGCAGCAGGAAAGCTAGCTAGAACAGGAGAGAAACGATAAAAAAAATACCCCCCGCCCCTTTATAGGCTGGTTTGTTTCTTTGTTGCTCCCTGAGGGAGCGCTCAGAAACGGCATCCCCTCTCTTTGCAAACTGTTCGAGTCAGGATTCTGCTTCAGCTCTTCTTGGATCTGGGTAAGTCCTTCTCAGGCCCCAGTTTGCTCTAGCACAAGGGGCATAGTTGCATCCCTGAAACCAGGTCATATTTTGCACCAGGCAAAGAGTGTTGTAACATTGAATTGTTTGCAAGGGCAAGGATTTCTGCCACTTGGAAGAAGTTGTCTCCAAGTCTTGATTTTGCAGAAATGTCTTCCTCCTGACTTTGTGATGTGCTGGGACTGTGTACAAATACTTTAGGAGCAATCTGATACACATCTGTCTGGGAATAAGTCCCACTGACCTTAATAATGCTTATTTTCAGAGCACCTTGGATTACAGTCACTGTATCAAAGAAGTCTGAACTGAATAACTGCTTAACTTTGCCCCAAATCAGTTGCCTTAGATGACTTTCTTACTGTTGCTTATAAAAAAATGAGCCCTGGACTGGTTTATCAACATTTTTATAAAACAAGTTTGTAATCACCAGAGCGACCCCTTGCTTTGTGGTCAGAGCTTTATAGTGATGCCAGTGGTTGTCCATATAGGATTGGTAGACAGTTCTGGATTTCAAAGTATTTATTGCATGTAATGTTTTTAAGGGTATTACAGGCATTTCATGAATGTTATTTATACTTTAAAAAGCAGCACTAACCTAGGTACAGATCTCTTGTAGGCTGTGTCTTGCATAGTTCCCAAACCTCATTAAACTGATGTATACAGAAGACTACTGTATGATTATGGTTTAGACCAGGGGTGTCCAAACTTGGTCCCTTTAAGACTTGTGGACTTCAACTCCCAGAGTCCCTCAGCCAGCAAAGCTGGCTGAGGAACTCTGGGTGTTGAAGTCCACAAGTCTTAAAGGGACCAAGTTTGGACACCCCTGGTTTAGACCAATCATCTGCTCCTCAGATGATTGGTCTAAATATAATACAAGAGGAGAGGATGCTGGAAAACTTACTTTGAATTGAATTTTGAATTGAATATGAATGAAATCTTCTGTACTTGATGGAATTGCCTCAGAAAGTAGATGAAATGCATGTTTAAACTTCTTGTGAAAGTATCTTTAGAATCATGTTAGACACTTCAGTATGAATAAAATTAATTAAAAACTATCTCAGCCATTACTTAATGGTCCTTCATGGCCAACATTGAGAATTAGAAAAGAATTATCTCACAGAATTTGAAAACAGTTTGGGGAAGACTGCTTCAGGCCCAAAAGCAATATATGATACCACATCTCTGTTTAAAGATATAGTGGCCATTGCACCTGAATTATCATCTATGAGTACATAGGCTGCTGGGGTTTTTCAGACAGAGTATTTATTGAAGAGTTGAAAATTTCCATTTATCCTATAGATGGGGTAGAATGATGTGGATCAGTTTTTAAATATTTCCATGCTGAAAAATTGCCATAAATGCGAAATGTAATGTTTTATATATATATATATACTTTGTTCATTACATAGTTGAATGTGCTGACAACACAATCACACAAAAATTATCAATGAAAATCAAATTGAGCAACCCATGGAGGTCTGGATTTGGAGTTACATCCAAAATTAAAGTGGAAAACAACACTATAGGCTGATCCAACTTTGATGTAATGTCCTTAAAACAAGTCAAAATGAGGCTCAGTAGTGCGTGTGGCCTCCACATGCCTGTATGACCTCCCTACAACGCCTGGGCATGCTCCTGATGAGGTGGCGGATGGTCTCCTGAGGGATCTCCTCCCACATCTGGACTAAAGCATCCCCAAACTCCTGGATAGTCTGTGGAGCAACGTGGCGTTGTTGGATGGAATGAGACATGATGTCCCAGATGTGCTCAATTGGATTCAGGTCTGAGGAACGGGTGGGCCAGTCCATAGCATCAATTCCTTTATCTTGCAGAAACTGCTGACACAATCCAGCCACATGAGGTCTAGCATTGTCTAGCATTAGGAGGAACCCAGGGCCAACCGCACCAGCATTTGGTCTCACAAGGGGTCTGAGGATCTCATCCCGATACCTAATGGCAGTCAGGCTACCTCTGGCGAGCATATGGAGGGCTGTGCGGCCCCGTAAAGAAATGCCACCCCACACCATTACTGACCCACTGCCAAACCCATCATGCTGGAGGATGTTGCAGGCAGCAGAATGTTCTCCACGGCGTCTCCAGACCCTGTCACATCTGTCACATGTGCTCAGTGTGAACCTGCTTTCATCTGTGAAGAGCAAAGAGCGCCAGTGGCGAAGTTGCCAGTCTTGGTGTTCTCTGGCAAATGCCAAACGTCCTGCATGATGTTGGGCTGTAAGCACAACCCCCATCTGTGGACGTCGGGCCCTCATACCACCCTCATGGAGTCTGTTTCTGACCGTTTCAGCAGCCACATGCACATTTGTGGCCCGCTGGAAGTCATTTTGCAGGGCTCTGGCAGTGCTCCTCCTGTCCCTCCTTGCACAAAGGCTGAGGTAGCGGTCCTGCTGCTGGGTTGTTGCCCTCCTACGGCCTCCTCCACGTATCCTGATGTACTGGCCTGTCTCCTGGTAGCGCCTCCATGCTCTGGACACTACGCTGACAGACACAGCAAACCTTCTTGCCACAGCTCGCATTGATGTGCCATCCTGGATGAGCTGCACTACCTGAGCCACTTGTGTGGGTGTAGACTCGTCTCATGTTACTACTAGAGTGACAGCACCTCCAGCATTCAAAAGTGACCAAAACATCAGCCAGAAAGTACAGGAGCTGAGAAGTGGTCTGTGGTCACCACCTGCAGAACCACTCCTTTATTGGGGATGTCTTGCTAACTGCCTATGCTTTCCACCTGTTGTCTATTTCATGTGCACAAAAGCATGTGAAATTGAAATGTCAGTCAGTGTTTCTACCTAAGTGGACAGTTTGATTTCACAGAAGTGTGATTGACTTGGAGTTACATTGTGTTTAAGTGTTCCCTTTATTTTTTTGAGCAGTGTATATTCTGCCTTTTTAATGTTTTCTAAAGTATTTCATTCTTCTAGGAGGGGGGTGGGTGCTAACTTCCTACAGTATGAAGTAATGCACTTTACCTGACCAAAGATATACAACTTGAACCAGTGTGCAGTATATACAGTACAGCACTATAGTGTGCTGTGTGAATTGTATTATTGTGAGTTTGGGATTAACTGCCTAATGCAAGCCAAAGCCAAGAGTTATGCAGTTAACTCCACACTTGGGGCAATAAAATCATTACTTTCCTATAGATGTAGACTACCTGGCCATACCATGTATTTGAATTAGTTTACAAGGATTTTGATATAGGTGTGTCCTCCCCTTTAGATTTGGCTGTGCTTTTTGTTTCCATTTGAACTGTTTACAAGGTTAATTGCAAGCACAGTCAACTGCTTTAATCTTTAGAGCTAGATTAGGCTGGAATTCGCCTAGAGAAAGAGAGATGCTTTTATTTGTAATTCAGTAAATTCAGTTTGACCTCCAGTGATAATTATTACAAGGAGATAAAAACTGATGGCGCTTGAGGGAATGAGATTTAAACTTGTGAGCCTTAGTACATATTTACATTGTATTTATATGGTAAAACTGTTGAAAGTAATTATATTGCCCAGTAGAAAAATGTGGATTTGGAAATGATTATAATCCCATGTCTCTTTGAACTACTAATTCTGCTTTCCTTCTGAAAGATGTGGTGAGATCTGTGTAAAGCATATGGCTGCTAAAGTTGCTACTTACACTGTTATAATTATTATCTATCTGAGAATTAGATAGTTCAAGCCTGAGGTACAGATATTCTGTTCTAATGCAATGTTTGCTTCTCCCTAGTAAGATTTTGCAAACCTTCCAAACAAGGATATTTGGTAGGCATTTTTAATATAGGTCTTTTCAATCATCACACATTAACCCCTTTATTAGGGATAATTTCAGTCAAAATATTAATCATACTATTCTATTTGTGGTGGGATTCCAAAATTAGATTATGTTTACTAGAAATCTCATTTAAGGTACAATTCAGGATTAACTAACGCTAGTTAGCTATGCCTTGGTAACTAAATGACCTGAATACATCCTATGCCTGTGATGGTGAACCTATGGCACTTGTGCCACAGGTGGCATGCATAGCCATATCAGTGGGCACGTGAGCTCAGCTCGCCGGCCAGCTGATTTTTGGGCCTTCTGGGCCCACCAGAAGTAGGGAAACAGGCTGTTTCTTGCCTCTGGAGGGCCTTGGAGGGGGAGGGAGTCGAGAAGGCCCGTTTTTCTCTCACCTGGCTCCAGAGCTTTTCTAGGAGTCGGGGGGGGGGGAACAGCCTTCCCCACGCCCCCGGAGATCCTCCGGAGGCCAAAAATGGCCTGTTTGCCCTCTGTAGACTCCTAGAGAGGACCTGGAGGCTGGGGACAGCAAAAAACGGGCCTTCTGGTCCCAGCGGAAGTTGCAAATGGGTCATTTTTGGCCTCCGGAGGATCTTTGGGGGGATGGGGAAGGCCGTTTTGCCCCCCACCCCCCCCCGACTCCTAGAAAGGCTCTGGAGCCAGGTGAGAGAGAAAAATGGGCCTACAGGGCCAGTGCGTGCCAGGAGTGGGGGGGTGTCGCATGCATGGGGGTGGGGCACATAGAATTATGGGTGTGGGCACGCGCAAGCGCAACTCCCCCACCCACCCCTTCCTGGCATGCGATGGCAAAAAGGTTAGCCATTACTGTCCTATGCCTTGCATAATCAATCAAAGTCCATTTAAACTATACTTGCAAGCTGTGTATAAAAATAGCAAAAACTATATGACCCATATACTTTGCTGAGGAATTACACTTTTGTATCCAAAACCAGGTTATATATTTTATGTTACATATTTTATAGTTTTTTTCTCTTTTGATTTGAAGAGTGCAAACAATTATACTTGCTTAGCCTTACTAAGCTATTGCCTTGTTTAGCAATCATTTGTAATTCTTGCATTTATGACCTTCTCAGATCTATAAAATAAAGGAAAGCTGAAGTAAGATCATAAGGACAGTTGCAATTTCATTTAGCAACTGCTTTACTTAACAACTAAGTTGCCAGTCCTGTTTGTGGTTGCTAAGCAAGCACTACCTTTATAGAACAACCCTCTCAAATGTGGCACTTCCAAATGCGTAAGGATAATAAATGTTGGGAAGGCCAACTCATGAAAGGTGCCCAGTCAGAGAATCTAGATATACAGTTCTAAAATGGGTTTCTAAAAAAGTTCTTCTCATTAATGTCTCCAGAATGGGAGCAACTATGAGCTACTCAACTTCATATACTGACATTCAAAATTCAGTTGTTTCTTTTCCTTTTGTCATCAACTAAGGCTATAAAAAGGAACATATATATAACTGTCGTATTAATTGAGAGATGCTGCTAATGCAAGATTCAGAAGAATTAACAGTATTTGGTACAGGCATTTCAATACAAGCCATATCACCACTAACGCATAGTTGTAAATAACTGCTTTATATGAGATGATGTTGGATTTTAGTTATCCCATTTTTAAATAGATGTTTGTTACTTTAGTACACAAAAATGTAAAAAAACAAACTCTTATAAAAATTAAAAAAGCAAACAGAAAGTAAAATAAATACATGATATAATAGATATAAAAGCTCAAATTTTAAACATAGCAATAAACATTAACCACATGGAATTATGTTGATCAGTCTTTCCATTATGTCAGCACAGAGGTTGTTTACAATTGAAGAACAATCACATAGCAGTCCAAGAGAGTAAATCTAAAACTGTACTATCTTTCCATCATAACAAAACAAACTCCCAATTTTCAATATATAATAACACATTGAACTCTTAAACTGGTATTTCAAATTTTTTTTCACTAAGGGTTGAAGAAAATTCACCAGGCATTTTTAGACTTATCAATCAAAAGGTACATTACAGCTAAAAAGCAATTAAGAACCAATTTATGAAAGCGATTAGAAAAGGAACTATGTGAACCAAGTGGCCATGGTTTGAGCAAAATGGTTTTCCCCTTGTCTCATGGGGTTCTAAACCCAGTGGTCTCCGTCTTGCAGTCTCCGCACAAGGAACAGTTTTGAGTGATTTCAAGTCCTCATTGTTCAGAGAGGAATTACAAAGAGCTGGTCTACTTCCTGATTCTTCATTCCGCCATGGTTGTCAACTCTACTTTTTATGGAACTATCTTCAGTTCACTATTTCTTTCCTGGAAGTCTGTCTTTCTAAGGTTTCTCTGAGGTATTCTGTAAACATGGGGGGAAGGGAAAATCTTTAGGTGAAATAATTCCATTTTAAGAACTTAAAAACATACTCAAGAGTCTTTTAGATTCTTAACCTTTGAATATCAATATATGATATTCCAATCCTTTATTTGAAAGATCTTGCAAATGACCAATCTTATTTTTTCCAGATAAGATAATTAAAGCAGTAGAGGGCTTTCAGATGCAATTATTCTCCATAAGTCTGGCTATGGATTGTCTCTGGGGAAAGGAAGAAGAATTCCAGCATCAAACAAGAATTGTCCATAGTTTCTGTAATCAGTAACTCATCAGTGCAATCACTGATTTATTTGAGGTTTTATGGCTATTCTAACTAGCTAAAATATGCTGTTGAAATACTACAAGATAAGAATCTGGGGGGGGGGCACCTTAGATATTTAGGGTTATTTCTAACTGGCAAATTATGGCTAATAAAGATCTTGACAGAGTTTACTTTAAGAGCAGAGAAGTCCTGTGACCTACCAAATAGATAGCAGGAGTGGACAACGTAATACAAGGAATTCGATGTAGTTCCTTCCTGGGTTGCAAATCACACATGCTGAAAAGACATAATGTTGATGAGTTCTTTAATTTTAGAATTATACAGCATAGTTTAATTTAGTGTAGAACTTCCAACTGTACTATTATTACGTCCTGGTCATCTCTGCATATGTAAGTTCTCAGAACCTCTGACTAACTTAATGACCAAGATAACTGGGGAATCCTGACTGTTGTATCTAGGGAACGTGTCTGGAAGGTACCTAGTTGGAAACATTTCAGAATTGGGTTTTTAAAAAAATGATAGATTGGCCCAAAAAATATTCAAATATCCTCTTAAATTGTACAATCTAGGAATAGCTGCTTCAAGAATATAATATTCCCAATTGTGTAGCTTTGCTCTTAATAACATCTTGGAAGAAGATTTGTGCAGGGCTATGATTTAAAGTACTCTTCTTTAAGAACATGGCTTTCTATAACTAAACTAATGTCTATGTGCCAATATTATAGTTGAACAAGAGGGGAGCCCTAGAAAATAGTTGTTTGCTGTCACTTTGAATCATTTCTACTGAAAGTTGTTTATTTGTTAACTTATCCATATATTCCTTTGTGACTTTCCTATTCCTTCATTCTATTTTCCCCCCTACCTTTTAAAATATCTTCCTCTGGAGTCTAAACTCCTAGTTTCATGTCATAACTTGCTTTAGGAGGAGAAATCTGTTGAATGTATAATGTGCAACTGCCCTACTATTTTTAATGCTAAAATAAGTTTATGGTGGCCTCATTTAGAGGAAGACCCTTCCATGCAGTGGAGGACATGAATTGTCTTCCCTATACAGGTAGTCCTCTTCCGTATATAAAGTAGTGATTTGCTTTAAGATCAAGCTCTGTTCTTCCACCTTCTCAATTCAATTACCATGCTGGCCCTATGTTTCTTCTTCGCATTGGATAGACCTGGCTGAAGCGACATGGGCTAGCCCCTTATATTTTCCAGGGTGGCCCTGCGGGCCGTATCCAACCAGATCATGGGGTGAATCTGGCTCGCAGGCCTTGTGTTTGACACCCCTACGCTAACTGCATCTTTAGTGGATCAAAGACTGTCAATTCTCTGAGTGCACTTGATGATTCTTTTGTTTTCCTGAACTTGTTCACCTGACTTCTGACATCTGGAAATGTGATTTTAATTGCTCCAGGAAGAATGTCACATTATATACTAAACACCTGATTTATATGTGACGCTTATAGAGTTTGTCTGGCCATATGCCAGAAAGTTAAACAGGAGAAGGCTCTTACTTGGGAGTATGCAGAAGAAATCTTTCTCTAAGAACATATCAAGGAGGAATATTCCAGCACTTAATGCCAAGTATATTGTATATACTCTTTACTCTTCTTTTAATTTGCCCAGCTCTAGATAGCAATTCTAGTTCATTGTGGCTGAACTGAAAAAGTAAAACAAGGTTGGATTTTGACAGACCGGAGAGCAGGAAATGCTACTTCTGTAGGCCAGTTTGTACTAGTTGGTTGTAGTGTTTAAGATGTTGGACTAGAAGTAGGACAATCCAGATTCAGTTCTATCCTGAACACTATCTAAACAATTTTATGTCAATTACTCACTTGCATTCTAACCTTCCTGAAAACCTGCAGTTGTAGGAATAAAATGAAAGGATATTCTTTATAAACTGCCTCTGGGGGAAAGGGCAGGATATGAATCTAGCAAATAAATGCATAAATAGATTGGTAGTGAAAAAAAACCCATTCCAGAAGAAGATGGTGGCAAAACACTTCTTCACTGGCTGTATTCAAGAAGTCATCAGAAGTAAAAAAGAAGTTACATGTTTTGATTCAGAGCCCTAGTTTTTTAAAATGTTACCTTTCCCAAACAATATTTTATACTTTTAAATGCAAGTATAAACTGCTTTTCAAATAAACAAATCCATTATTTAAATAATGTTCTTCGCTTACCATTAAAATGTGGTAACAAATATGTTTCATTGTACCTCTGCAGTATTTGTTCCTTTTAGGCTTTTAACATAATATCTAGGATGCAAATGGTCCTTGACCATTGCCAAGGTAATGTCTATTTATTTACTCTCCTTCTTTATCAGCATTCTTACAGGCTCTGTGTGGCTAACTAAAAAATTTAACAAACATATCCTTCCAAATGGATGCAAAAACAGAATCTATATAAATAAGTCATAAATGATGCATATTATAAAGCAGCTTCCTACTAAAAGGAACTTTTTTTAGAAGTTTCTGAAACAAAGGACAAATGAAACAGGCCAAAATTCCGTAACTTTGGATAAAACTTGCCTCTGAGGTGCGTCAGATGATAATCTTGCCCAGATGGGACCTGTATTTGACTCTGTGAGATCCTGTTGGATGGGAAAGGAATGCCATGACGACCGGCACCTTGAATCTCATTGGGAAGCCCATTGGTAACCAGTGGAGCTGCAAAAATATTGGAGCCATCTAATTATATCGGGGCATACCTATCACTGCCTGCCTGGGCCATCACAGCAGCATTTGGTTGACATAAAGGCGAGAAGAAGAAATGGAACGAGCATGGGTAGCAAGCAAGAAGAAAGACAAAAAGGAGATTTATGACTAAGCAATGAGACAGAGAAGAGAGATGATCTACATCAGGGGTGTCAAACTCACGGCCCGTGGGCTGGATGTGTCACATGCTGGCCCCGTCCCGCCCAGTTTAGCGAAGGGGGGAAAAGTCCCGGTACATCCCTTGACAACGCTAGTTTTTTATTTTATTTTATTTTACATTTATATCCTGCCCTTCTCCGAAGACTCAGGGCGGCTTACATTGTGTAATGTAAGTTTGACACACCCCTAGTCTATATTAATTGGGTATTGAGGCTGTAGCAGGTGTAACCCAAACCCTGGACCAGAAAATACTAGATGCACAACCTGGAGAAGTTGGATATCATTTACTATTGCTTCCTTTGGTTACTCATAGCTAACTTTAGGAGTTAGTCCTAAGGAGACATTTGAATGAAAATAATAACATTGCTCTGCCGAAGTACCATTTCCATTATGAGATCAGTGCCTTCTCACTGATTTTCTTGGCAGTCTATTCCCCATTTAACTTTGTTCTAAATAAAACATTTCCTATCATGTATTTATGTACTTAATACACAGACATCATCCATGATCTTTGCACAGAGGAGGGATTGCATAATGAAAAGCTGGGTAGTTCTCCAGAGGGAAACCCTTACTGATAACAGCTACCACTAAGGAATTGACCTCTATAAACATCACCACTAGTGAAGCTGGTTTCAAGGAGGTTTTGTCGTATTCTTGCCCAACTCGCTCTCATGTAGGAAATCTGTGAATGCTTTTAGTAGGCTTGGGTGAGGCAGCTTAACCTTGACAAAGAATCTCACGCTGTAAATGCCACACAACACTTTTCATCAAGGCAAAGAGTTGTAAGGCCTCATCTTGATTTTCCCCAAAGCTATTCTTGAGGTGCTGTCTACTCATTTAAGAAACCATGACATGCATGCTTGGTATGAGTGTTTCATTATTGTTTTTTACTGTCCAAAAAGCAACGCTAACCACAAACTCTTAGGGCTTGCATATCCTTTGGAAATCACATCCCAGGAATGGAAGCCTATTTTATTTGTCAGGGGTTTTATTCTCCCAGTTATATCTATGTAAAAACTGAATGTATATATTTTTTCTTTATTTTACTTTTAAGGAAGCTATATCCTGTTCTCTTGTAAAGAAAGGCGCTCTGGTTTATCTCTTTAAAAGCAAAGTGGTGTTCCGCTGCCAATCTCTTTCACTCTACAGTTTTTTAACATTTTCAAATGTTAAAAGTCCAAGTTATGTTGATTCTCAGTAATCTCCTGCTTGATTCACAAGGTTAATTAGACCAGTAATTTGTTATTTTTGCCCTCTGCATTGATAGAACTTGAAGCTTCAGAGGCAGATTTCTCCAAATTCCAAGGTATTATCTTTTTGTCATCATTTCATGATAGCTCAAAATTTTAAGAGATGCTATCTCACATTTCCAAAGCTCTTCAACTCATTTCACAAAGCTGGTCAGCATAACAATAATACAGTTGTTGAAGATCTGCGATTGTTGGAACTTCTTTGTTAAATTGTTTGTTAATTATTTATATTAGTTTTGTCCATGGATTTACCTGTATTAATAAAATAAACTTATCAGAGGAGGCATGTAAAAAGCAGAACAGTTTAATTCATATTTGAGTCCCTACTAAAATATAATACTATGTGTGGAGAGTAGGGAGGATGGCAGATGACAGAGGGAGGGAAGATCCATTACCAAGGGAACAAATAGCTGATGGGGCAATATGCTGATTCTGTAAACTGCTTATAGAGAGGCTGTAAAGCATTGTGAATGTAAGTCCAAGTGCTATTGCTGTCTTGGTACTTTTAGTTTGATTACTAATTTTGCTTTTTTTTGTCAGATTCTTCAAACATACAATACTTCCTCGTCATGCCTTTCCTATCTTTTCATTAAAATTCTGTTCGTTGTTGACAAGGGTTATTTTGATCCTCAAGGGTAATTTTCTTATTGGCCTTTTTTTTCCCTACAGGATCTGGGAATCTCCTTTTCTCTTGGCTGCCAAGGAGAACAATGTTCAGGGTCTTAGGAAATTAATCCAAGATGGTTCTTGTGACATTTATCAAAGAGGTAATTAAACGTATTCTGAAAAGAGAATTTTCAAGTGCTGCATTAAAATTACATGCATTAATTTCTCCATTCTTTGATCCTCTGCAGTACATATATGCAGATGTATTTAGAAATGTGACTCTTCTTTCACATTATATTGTTGTTACATGCTGGCTGGAGAGTTCTGGGTATTGAAGTCTACAGGTCCTGAAGTTGCTGAGATTGAGAAACACTCCACTAGGGGTGTCCAAAATAGCCATCACGAAACATTTTGCTTCAAAAATAATATTTTGAAGCAGAACATTTCTAGATTACTTGGAACAGTCCATTCCAGGGTCGGAATGTTCTATAACTTAACATTTTGCAACCCTTTAGTACACACCCAAGGCTAGTGAACACCCAGGCACATGCTTATTGCAATTGGATGAGAAGAGAAGACGTCAAGATGGAAGAATGGTGTACAGTTCATAGCCAAACTGCAGTGCTCTGGCCTACAGTACATAGCAAGATGGAATAGTTCCCTTACCATCACAGAGCCCTATTTCTGTTTTGGTCCTCTGCAAAGCTCTAAAATTTTATATTAAAAGATATCCATAAGTGAGGCAAGCCAAACTTTCTCCCTTTTCCTTTCATTTTAGAAAGACAGACAATGGATAGATGTTTCTCAGCTTACATATCTGTCAACCTGCAATGGATCAATATGGTAGATTATAGTCCATAACCCTCAATAAAGAACCTTTCATTCTGTAGTTGATCGATTCAACTGTTGCTGTTGATAACATGTTTTTTGTATATCTTTCACATGTATGGGACTGAATCAACAAGCAAGGCTTGGTTTTAAACTCATTCTTAAGTGACTTCTGTTTTTTTTTATTATTATTATTCTGTACAGGAGCGATTGGGGAGACGGCTCTCCATGTAGCCACCCTCTATGATTGTACAGAAGCTGCTGACTTTCTTCTGGAAGTCGCTCCAGAACTCATCAATGAGAAAATGACATCAGCACTTTATGAAGGTGATTGCTATTAAGGAGCTGATCTAGGAAATTTTTTTAAAGTTTATATCAATAGCAATGCCTAAGCACAATGCCCAAATGACATATAATACAATAGCAATAAGACTTATATGCCGCTTCATAGTGCTTTATAGCCCCCTCTAAGAGGTTTACAAAGTAAGCATATTGCCTCAGTAATCTGGGTCCTCATTTTACCAACTTTGGAAGGATGGTAGGCTAAATCAACCTTGAGACAGTGAGAATTGAACTGCCGGCAGTCGGCTGGCTGTCAGCAGAATTAGCCTGCAATACTGCATTCTAATCACTGCGCCACCACAGCAATGTCATGATATAAGCTCTGCTCTTTTACCCTTGTGTCACATGATACAAAAATAAGTTAGAAGTAGAGCTTTTGATGCAGCATAATGATATAGCTCTTTTCTCTATGGAACATCATTTTCCCGAAGGTATGATTGGCCCCCACCCTGTTGTGTTTCTGAAAGGCCGAGAAGACATGATTTTGTCAGCAGGCCTTGGGACCACAAATGAACATGGAGCCACTCCAGTGGTTGATTTGACTCTGTTGCTACTGCTAAGGAGTGGGGAGCATTAATGGGGTTTTATGTTGTGGATTTTTAATGTTATAAACCACCCGCAATCATCTATGTGTGAGTTAGATGTAAGTTTATTAAACAAATTTTTTAAAAAAATTACTAAATAAACATTATGACACATGATTTAACACTTGATGTACCACTTGCTGTTGCTGCAAATATTCATGATCTTAGAAAACAGAATGAACGATAATAGGAACAAAGTGTTTGAACAGCTATTGTGTATAGTAAGAATGAGAATTTTTATCTTTTTCCTGAACTATTTACTGCCTGAAAAGCTAAAGCATGAAAGCTGAAATTTGCTGCTAAATCTTATGTTTTGTAGCAAAGAGTGACCATATTAGGAAGTGGATTTTCAGTGGGAAGATGGTAAAGAAGGGAATGCTTAAAAAGCCCTTAATTCTACTACAGTCTCAGATGCAGTGAATTTTAAAAAGGGGGAATCCTAATCATAGGATTCACAGATTTCATTGTAGACATATCTAGTATAACTGGAGCTTTGGTTTTCATTTCAACCTGAGTGTTTGAACTCTGTATTGGATCTTTTAAGTTAGGAAATTTTTGCAGAATGTGAAAGATGTTCTTTCTAAATTCCCTGTTGAAAAACAAATTTAAAATGGTGGTTGGTTTCTTAGCATTTCATAATTAAAAACAAGCCACTATTGGGTACAAAGAATGTCTTAATTTGAATTTTAAAAAATATTAATTGCAGGACAAACAGCACTCCACATTGCAGCAGTTAATCAAAATGTTCATTTAGTGCAATGTCTGCTGAAGAAGAGGGCTCACATTTCTACTCCTCGAGCTACAGGACACTTCTTCAGGCGTAACTCCTCACATCGCTCTTATTTTGGTATGATTCCATCTGTTGCTCCAGAGATAACTTGATTAGCAGAAGAAAGCCAGTGCTCCACAGAGTTAGCTCTGCTCCTCAAAAGTTCTTTTCTATCCCTCCTGTTACTGCTGGATCTGTCATTTTAGTAAAGAAACCTTAGATTGGTTTTATCTGCAAAAGAGTAAATATAATGTGATGAATCAATATTTAATCATGCAGGTAATTTTCAGCTTTATGGCCCATCATAATGACTGCTCAAAGTTATGACCGTGTTGGAAAAAAGACCTCCAGCATTTCAGCAACCAGGTTTCATTTATGACAAGTTGTAATATCCTGCAAGTCACCTGATCACTTTTTGTGACCTTTTCTTGCCATTTTTCATTATCCAATGTCTATTGGATAAACTGAATTTGGATTTACAACTACATGATTTTAATGACCGTAATGATTCGCTTTATGTCCATCATAAACATGGTTGTAAAATTGAGCCTAGTCACATGGTGACTTGACTTACAGCCACAAATTTGGTCATAAGTTGAGGACAACATGTAATTAAAGAAGAGTCCTTGAAATAATATCTTAAATCCCACTACCATGAACCCTAAGGTTAGTCTGGATTCATCACATTATTTTATTTAGATCATATATGCAGAGGCATGGCTTTCCTAAATACGCAGCTGCTCATACTAAAAGTATAAAACAAAAGAAAACTATTTAATGAAAACTGATTAATCAAGGGCTACTTATTCATTGATCCTCCAACATAAATGGAATCAGCTAAACAGTGAACCCTAATTATGAGTATCAGAATAGTTTTTTATTTCATTAAATAAATTTTGTTTTAATTTTGTTTTCCCTCACAAATTCTTCCATAGGGGAGCATGTTTTATCTTTTGCAGCCAGTGTGGGCAATGAGGAGATTGTTCATCTATTAATTGAAAATGGAGCTGATATCAGGGCACAAGATTCTCTAGGTAAGATGCCCACAGTCATCTTGTAAAAACATGGATTGTTTTGGGTAGAAACAATAAGGAATTATACCTGGTTTGAATTTGATAGACCATTGAGTAATCAAACACTTGGCACTTATGTACAATTATATGACAGCATTTAATATGTTTTTTAATACCGTGTTTCCCCCAAAATAAGACCCTGTCTTATTTTTTTTTTTGAACCCTGAAATAAGTGCTTGGCCTTATTGCCATGCGCTCAAAAGCCCGATTGGGCTTATTATCAGGGGATGTCTTATTTGGGGGGAAACAAGGAAGTTATCTTTAATTCTTAGGAATTTTTTGGTGTTTTATTTTTTTTCTTCTCTGTAACACACCTCTGTCAAAACGCTATATATCAAAGTATGTCTCAGTTCTCAGCCTCACCAATAATTTATCCCAGTGATTCAAAATGGATATATAAAAATGAAACTTGTGTTCATGAAGAGCTAATAACAAAATTTGAATAATGCTTCTGAGACGTTACTAAAATGGATTAATTCAGTAAATATTAACCAATTGTGCAGTTGTGTAAGAGCAGTTCTCACATTATTTCATCTCCAGGAAACACGGTTCTTCATATTCTAGTTCTTCAGCCGAACAGGACATTTGCATGCCAGATGTACAATCTCATCCTTTCCTATGACAAACAAGAAGGGAACTTGGAACCGTTGGACTTGATTCCCAACAATGAAGGTCTTACTCCATTCAAACTGGCTGGAGTTGAGGGTAACACTGTGGTGAGCACATGGCCCAGTTGATCCCTATGGGAATATTTGGGGGGAGGGGGGGAGAAAAATATAATTAGTTTTAATATCTTGTTTTCTCCACAGAAAAGTCCTAAATATTTATATTGGGCTCCCTGACATTAAATACTAATTAGACCAAAAGCCAGATTCAGAAGTTAAATCTCAGATTGTTGTGGATTATTGTCTGGTGCTGTGGCAGGCTCATAATTTAGATCCTTTTTTCTTCATATACAAAGCAACAAAATTTAAAGTTCCATTTATGTGTTTCATGTTTTACATGAATGGAATGGAAGGAAAATATACAACCCAAGTCTCATATACATAATGACATACTTGATACTTATTTAAGTATGAGTAGTATACTCATGGTAGTATAAGCAAGTCTTATTTCTTCAGATCATTTTCTGATGTAATTGTAATTCAAATTTATTTTTATTATGAACACCTCTTTCTCTTGATTCCAAATGTGATTTTTTTTTTTGGTTTTCTTTTGGGTGTTGTTTCAAGTCAGTCTTGACTCCTGGTAACTCTGTGGACTCGGTCCCTTCAGGCATGGTTTTTCAGAAATGATTTTGCTATTGCCTTGTTCCTAGGGGTTAAAAAGAGACAGAATGACTGGGTCAAGGTCATGCAATTGACTTCATATCTAAAGCAAGAATTAGTTTTAGTAGATCTAGAAAACAGACTCCTAGTTTCTAGATCAGTGCCTTTAATCAGGATCCCAATGGATAAATCAGGATTCTGATGGATAAAGTTCTGGATCCTAAAAGCTTATAGCCTTTGAATCATTCAGGCTGTATTTCAGAATTTCTGCACTTTCATCCAATTCCAATATCCAGAATTGAATTATTTTGAAATGCAATGCCATCTTTAATACATTCTAGTACTGAATCTTATCAGCAATCTGATGTAAACAATTCTGTGCTGTTTTTCTTTTTCAGATGTTCCAGCATCTTTTGCAAAAGCGTAAACAAATAATGTGGTCTTTGGGACCTATTACTACCATTCTCTATGACCTTACAGAAATTGATTCCTGGGGTGAAGACCAATCTTTTCTGGAACTTGTTGTATCAACAAAGAAAAGAGAGGTACTATGGAGCTCAGATACTTTTAATCTTTGTAGAATGATGACTGCTTCTATTATTGAACAAGGAACTTGAATGTTCTCCTAGATCATGGGTGTCAAACTTGCGGCGTCATGTTACTGTCATGTGACATTTCGTGATGTTTTTTCCCTTTGCGTAGCTGGGGTGGGTGTGGCCTGCATGTGACTCATCTGGCCTGCAAGCCGCCAGTTTGGCACCCCTATCCTAGATGTTCATATAAATTGCATTGTCTATGAACTTTTTGTCCAGCTGATGAAGAAGCAAAGATTGCTGAGATCTGATAATAGAATTCACATCACAGACTTTAAGATCAGTTTAAGAGAAAAGTCTTTCAATGCAAATTCTGCAATTACTAATACAACAGGTGGACAATTTGACTGAATAAGCTAAATTTCCTGTACTCTTGATACATTTTTTAATTCAAATAAAGAATTAGACCGTAGTCAAAATATTCATAACATGAATCACTTATTTGAAAATTTGCTCCTTCTGTATTTACAGCATGTTATCTGATGTTTTTTTAAAAAAATAACAATTTAGAAGAGCCCACTATATCATTCTTTGATTTATAGAAAGTAATTTGTTGCATGGGGTTCTATTTGTTTTCTAATTTTATTTTTCATTCATCTCTGAAAGTGATCCTAGAAAGTTCAAAATTTCCTTCAAATAAAATATAGTTAATTCATTCATTTTGTTTATATAGCAGCTTTCTTCCTGGAGCTGAAGGTGATTTACACAATTTTTTCCTCCTCTTGATTTTTTTTCTCCAGAACAACCCTTTGACGTAGGTTGGGCTGAAAAAGGACTGGCTCAGTGCACCCTGTTCCCTAGCTCAATATGGACTTGAACCGATCTCTCCCAACACCAGGTTCCAGAGTTCCATGGAACCTGGATGGCTAGTATTCGGCAGGATTTATTTAAGGGCCCAGGAACTATATAAAACATTTAACAGTATTACTGTTTGTAATGGAGTTAGTGATATGATAAAGATTAATCTGGAACTCGTTCCTTTATTTCGCCTTATTTGATATTCTCTTCCCCCCCCCCCAGTTTATTTCTTTCCTGTAGTTAACTTTTCATTACAAAGTTTCAATTTACCTTTCGACCTTGTGCCAAAAAGCCCCTTCTTGTGTTCCTCCACCCCCACCTGTCTCACTTTCCAAATCTGCATCGTACTTAAGGATGCAAGAGATGCAACTGTACAGTAAAGAGTTTTAGTCTCTGAAATGTAATTCCCAAAATTGAAAAATCTTCACAAGTCTTTATGGAACTGTAGATGGTGAAGAGATTTATATCCTGCCATTTTTTTATAGCTTGTTTGGTAATAACTTAAGCATTGTAGCCCCCTCTATTTATTTTAAGGCAAGGGCTGTAGCTCAGAGATAGATAATTTACTTTGAATATTCAAAAGGTCTTAATTCCTGGCATGATGGAGATACCAATAAGGATCACGCTTTCTCAAATCTTAGTAAGCCATTGTTAGTCAACTTTGCCACCTTGTAATTGTTCATTTCACCTCTGGTTATAACTGACAAAACAGATCAATTGTCCTGGCAAGATAAATTGTTTTGCCTACTAAGACCTTGTTAACCTTACTGGATTTTGCATGTGCTATCTGGCTGTCATCATGTCAAATTTAATAACTTGTGAGGTGTATGGGAAGGGTTTTTTTAATACAACTTATGGTCATCATTGACTTTATAACACCAATTTCCAACTTTACTTTTGTGAAGATTATATATGACACTTGACAGCTTTTGACTTCTTTGAACCATAAACATAATCAGAACAAAAGTAGCTGCATTTAGTTAAAATCATATTCACAGATGGCAGCACTCTGAGTAATAAGACAATTTGCTTCAAATTTCTGTGCTTCTTATATATGTATTTTATGCACTGGGGATCATTCCACATCTTAAATAAATTTTTAATCTTTCCCCGTTCTGTCAATTTCAGGTTTAGGACTGATCATTTAATTCAGCATGAAAAGAATTAGAATGCCAATTTCATTTTCATTTCATTTCATTCATTTATTGTCAGGGTATCCCCCCTTCCCTATCCCTAAGCTCCAGTGTGGTAACACTGAAGCCTCAAAATGGCCTCTGTCAGGTCAGCTTCAGGGTTGACATTTACGTAATCATTTGCCCAGTGATTACATCCTTCTATTTTAAAGAACATCCATTGACTGCCAATGGTTTGAGGACTTAATTCAAAATACCTTTAAAACTGCACGACTTGTTATGAACCTGCTCATCTGCAGTAGAGGCCTTTTGAAAGAAGATGCATAGTTTTCTCAGGAGTGCATGAAAAGCTTTTTTCTCCCAACTGCTCTCCAATTAAGGAATATCTTTTCTTTTGAAAATTCACATGTCTTTCTCCTTTACTTTTCGTTTTTAATCTTATCATCTTTTTTTTTCTTGGAATACTGCCTTGCAGTTCTTTGTGAAAGAAGGTATATAAGTGCCCCCAATATATCAAATTAAGATAAATTTATTTATTTATTTATTTATTTATTTTGTCACAACATCATACAAAAAGATTATATAGTATATACACATATAAACATATATAGGAAGAAGAAAAGAAAAACAATAGGACAGGAACGGTAGGCACGTTTGTGCGCTTATGCACGCCCCTTATGGTCCTCTTAGGAATGGGGTGAGGTCAATAGTAGAAAGTTTTTGGTTAAAGCTTTTAGGATTATGGGAAGAGACCACAGAGTCAGGTAAAGTATTCCAAGCACTGATGATTCTGTTGCAGAAGTCATATTTTCTGCAATCTAGATTAAAGCGGTTTACATTAAGTTTAAATCTATTGGTTGCCCTTGTATTATTGCAATTAAAGCTGAAGTAGTCTTTGACAGGAAGGACATTACAATAGATGATTCTGTGAGTTAAACTTAGGTCTTGTCGAAGGCGACGGAGTTCCAAGTTTTCTAAGCCTAGGATTTCAAGTCTGGTGGGATAAGGTATTTTGTTGTTTTCAGAGGAATGGAGAACTCTTCTTGTAAAATATTTCTGGACACGTTCAATTGTATTGATGTCAGAGATGTGGTGAGGGTTCCAAACAGGTGAGCTGTATTCTAGAATTGGTCTAGCAAATGTTTTATATGCTCTGGTTAGTAGTGTGGTGTTTTTGGAAAAGAAGCTACATAAAATTAGGTTTACAACTCTTAGAGCTTTTTTTGCTATGTAGTTGCAGTGGGCTTTGGCACTTAGATCATTTGACATGAAAACTCCAAGGTCTTTAACGGGATGGGGGTCGTCTGTAAGGTAATGTCCATCTAGTATGTACTTAGTTTTAGAGTTCTTTTTTCCTATATGTAAGACTGAGCATTTGCTGGTTGAAATTTGAGCTGCCAATTTTAGACCAAGCGGTTAGATGGTCAAGGTCGTTTTGAATGATAGAAGTGTTGTCTGTGGTGTTAAATAGTTTGACATCGTCAGCAAAGAGAACACAATTACTTGAGATATGGTCACAAAGATCATTAATGTATAGAATAAAGAGTGTTGGTCCAAGGACGCTGCCTTGAGGAACGCCACTCTTGACAGGAACAGGATTTGATAAAGCATTGCCAATTTTGACCACTTGTTGTCTGTTAGACAGAAAAGCAGATATCCATTTGTGGAGGGGTCCTGAGATGCCATAGGATGTTAGTTTAAGGAGAAGTTTATCGTGTACTACTGAGTCAAAAAAAATTTGTAAGAAAATATTATTAGGACCACACCAGTGGCTGATTTTTGAAATATGGGACTTTTAGAATTAATTCCCAGGGTTTTTCCCCCCACCTCTTCTTTCCAGGCTCGCCGTATCCTAGATATTACTCCCGTGAAGGAACTTGTGAACCTGAAGTGGAACACATATGGGCGTCCTTATTTCTATTTCCTGGCTCTGTTTTATGTCCTCTATATGATTTGCTTCACCATGTGCTGCGTTTATAGACCACTGAAAAATCGCTCAGATAATCAAACGGATGAGCGGGATAACACCGTCATGGTGCAGAAAACATTGCAGGTATATTGGTGTATAGCTACAAGTTTGTCTGTGAATCTAGGCAATTTGTAAAATAACTGTTTTCAAAATGCAGCACAGAAGAATTTTAAACTTTGCAAAAACTCTTTTTGAAAATGCTCCAAGAGGCCGTGAAGGAAAAGGCTGCCACAATTGTGAGAACAGCTTAAAGATAAGAAAGAAAGAAAAATTACTGAATTTGCCAGCCATGCTTTGGCTTTCACTAGCCTTTCTCAAATGAGTCATTTTTACCTGATCCAAGGACAGATAATCCACATTTCTTAGATGGAAGATTAAAAAATAAAAGATCTTTCCTGGTATTCAGCTGTACCTCTTCAGTCTGTAAATGGAAATTAGCATTTATTTATAACACTCCCTGCTATAAAAGCAAGGTAGCAAAGGAAAGATTCTACTCTTATTCTTTCACTGGCCTACAGTGTTTGGTTTCTATGTTCAGGAAAGATTTGGGAGCGGGATAATGCATGTTACTTGTGCAAGATCATCTTTTGGTTCATCTTTCAAATAACAGTTTCACTATCAAAACAATGCTGCCAAAAGAGAAATAATTAAATTAAGCTACACTAAATAAACGTCTTGGTGACACCAGTTCCAGATTTTTCAGATCTCTAACATTTCCTTAATTAGGACACTTTCCTGTTTTTAGGAATCATATCTGACATATGAGGATCAACTCAGGCTTGTGGGAGAGTTAATTACAGTGATAGGAGCCATGGCAATTTTATTCCTAGAGGTAAGGACAAAAGAATAAAGTTCTATTACATTGATCTTCATTAAACTATACCAACATCAGATTGGCAGTTCTATCTGCCATTGGAGAGACACTGTATATCTAAGCAGTCGTATGTTATCTGAAATCAATATAATTGTCTTGAAAAACATGATGCTACATACGCTACCTATACTTCTGACTTCCTTGTTGGGAAGTATCCAGAGTTAATTTTTGTTTTGGAAATAGTTAAAATAATTACAGATGAACTGATTGTGGATGAATATAGCCAGTCATCGTTAGCAGGATCTGCATATACTGTAATAAAATAATTGATCAATATTATGATTTGAGTTCATTCTTTTAAAATCACTGTCTTAAGTGATTTTCACAGGTTTAAGGCATTTTATATTTTATATTGTACCCTGTTTGGAGTATTTTAACATCTTTTCACATTTTGCTTGTTTAATCACCAGTATTAAAATATTTTTTGAATGTCTTTATTCTGCAAAATTACTACTCTAACATGAAGTGGTTCAGATCACTGACTTATCAAGGTGTTGCTAACTAGTGAAAAGCAGGTGACATTTTTGATTGCTGATAGTTGTAGTGTATAGGTTTCCCTCTATAAAATCATGTCAGATACAGGTAGTCCTTAACTTGCAACAGTTCATTTAGTGACCATTCAAAGTTACAACGGCACTAAAAATGTGACTTATGAACGTTTTTCACAATTACGACCTTTGCATCATCCCCACGATCATGTGATCAAAATTTAGATGCTTGGTAACTGGTTCATCTTATGACCGTTGCTATGTCCCAAGGTCATGTGATCACCTTTTATGAACTTCTGACAAGCAAAGTCAATGGGCCGGGATAGCTCAGGCAATAGAGAAGCCTGTTATTAGAACACAAAGCCTGCAATTACTGCAGGTTCGAGCCCGGCCCAAGGTTGACTCAGCCTTCCACCCTTTATAAGGTAGGTAAAATGAGGACCCAGATTGTTGGGGGGGCAATAAGTTGACTTTGTAAAAAATATACAAATAGAATGAGACTTTTGCCTTATACACTGTAAGCCGCCCTGAGTCTTCAGAGAAGGGCGGGGTATAAATGTAAACAAAAATAAAAAATAAAAAATGGGGAAGCCAGATTCAGTTAACAACTGGGTTACTAACTTATCAGTGATTCCTTTAGCAACTATGGCAAGGAAGGTCATAAAATGGGGCAAAATTTACTTAACAACTGTCTCACTAAACAACATAAATTTTGGGCTCAGTTGTGGTCATAATGATTACCTGTATTAACGACATTGTCCTCATATTGGCTTGTTTTTCTCTATTTTTTCCTTGATTTGGGCACAAAATTCGTTCTGAACTCTCTGTACAGTTGAGTCAATTTCTAGAGGTAAATTCAGCACATTGGTGATTTCAGCCCTCAGTTGAGGATTTCAGTCCTCAGCACATTGGTGATTTCAGTCCTCAGTTGGTTATAAACTTTTGATACATATTTCATTTTTTATAGATTCCAGATATTCTAAGAGTTGGAGCCACAAAGTACTTTGGACAAACCATCCTGGGAGGACCTTTTCATATAATAATGTGAGACTCTAAAGTCCCAGAACTCACAAATACTCTTTTTTTCTTATACTGTATGTACTCTGTAATTTTCCTTTCACCATTTTTCTCTTCCATTTCTATCTGCTTCAAATCTAGATTTCTTTCTTAACATCTGTTTAAGTTCTGTCTGGCAGGGTTGACTGCTGAATCTCCTGAAAATTTTGAAATTCCTCAGATGTTTCAACTTGAGACACACGTGTTGTAAATGTTGTACCTTGATGAACGTATCTTTTCTTTTATGTACACTGAGAGCATATGCACCAAGACAAATTCCTTGTGTGTCCAATCACACTTGGCCAATAAAATTCTATTCTATTCTATTCTATTCTATTCTATTCTATTCTATTCTATTCTATTCTATTCTATTCTATTCTATTCTATTAAAACTGACAACAAACAATTTTTCACAAGAAATGCCTTGTTCCAGCAATAGACATTCTCCTTTCTATGAATGCAAATGAGCATATATTTACATGTATTGTCTGCTCATGTATGTTTAGGGCTCAATTCTGTCTTAATTAATGTTATGTTGTAGTAATTAATTACTCATTCTCACTTAGTTATATTTTCCATTTACAGCATCACATATGCCTGTGTGATCCTGATAACCATGATAATGCGACTGACCAGCACAGAAGGAGAAGTGGCCCCTATGTCCTTTGCCCTGGTGTTGGGCTGGTGCAACGTCATGTACTTTGCACGAGGATTTCAGATGCTTGGGCCTTTTACCATCATGATACAGAAGGTAAGGAAAGTAAAGCTAAAAACTAAAGTCAAACTGAGAAAGAATTCCACAGGTAGTCCTCAACTTACAACTATAAGTGAGCTACAATTAATGGTTGTGATGCAATCATGAGTCAAGGCATTGTATGACTGAATCAATTTTTCAATAGTTTATGTGATAGTTGTTAAACAAATGTTACAGTGATTAAACCAACCAATTTTCCCCAATGGGTGGGGTTTTTTTGTTTTTTTTGTCAGAAACTGGAAGTCAACACCACAAACTGGCAAGAAATGTCACAATTTCTGTCACACAATGGCAAGGAATGCTACAAATGGCTGTAAAGCTGAGCTGGTTGCTAAGCAGCCAAAACGCAATCATATGACTGAAAGGGTGTGTGTGGCTATTGTAACTTCAAAAATGGGTTGTAAGTAGCTTTTGGGTGGGTCCATTGTAATTTCGAATAGTTGTTAAGTGACTGGTTGTAAATTGATAACTACTTGAATTTCTCTCAGAACTACACCTTTTCTAATAATTGGAACTGAGAATTTAAAGGTCAGACGATCTGGGAAACGGAGAGCTGGAGAAAAGTTAGACATAATAACATTATTGTTTTATCTTTTCTACAGATGATATTTGGTGATCTTATACGTTTTTGTGGGCTAATGGCCGTTGTCATATTTGGCTTTGCCTCAGGTGAGCTCTAAAGAAAGATGTGAACTTCCAAGATTATCCCAGTATTCTTTGAAAGTGCAGTCTGAGAATCTGTTAATGTCCTTATTATGCTATTCATTTCTACAGTGAAAAAAAAATATTCTTATATATTTCCAGGTTTTGGTTTGTTTTTTTTAAAAAAATGTATCCATGTTTTTGTAATAGCAGGGGCTTTCATAAGAACCCTGGAATTTTATGTTATTTCAAAGGAGTGTCATAGCAAGAAATCAATAGTAACAGATAATGCAATCTAAAATATAAATTATTAGGTATTCAATCCTGAGTTTGCACTGTCGTGCACCTGGAAGTGCTGGAAGTTTAGTGAATGTGATCGGTATACCAGCTTGGAAATACCGACTGGTGTCTTCTTTGAACAAAATGCAGTATAATTTGGAGGGGGAGGCAGTATGCTCCTAAATATTAGTGGAAGAAATGGAGGAATAAATAGCGGAATAAATTGTTGTCAGTCTTTTGATGGCCATTGTTAAAACTGAGAATAACCGATCTTTTGCTCTAATCTAGCATGGGTCTTATGTTTGGGAATTCTATAGGAAATTTACTGAGGTTTCTTGTGCAACCTTTTAAGAACAGAATGTTCTTAAGATACAAAGTTTAAAAGCCATTATTTTAGATGATGGTTTACCCTGATTCTTGTGTTACTCTGGCTTTTCTGTATTATTTTTTTTTAGAAAATATGCTATTGCACATTGTTGCTTACCGAACACACCTAATGACAGATTTTGCTCCTTTTCATCCATATCTGCATGTCACATGTGATAAGGAATTAAGATTCTTGTGGCAGAGTAGTTGAAAGGAATAGTGGAAGATGAGGATGCCATTATCTGGTTGTATGTGTGTGTGTGAGTGTATATGCTATGTATATGTAGCTGACTGCTCATTTTTGTTTCATTAACAGCTTTCTACATCATCTTTCAGACAGAAAATCCAAGCAATCTGGGACAATTCTACAATTATCCCATGTCTCTCTTCAGTACATTTGAGCTCTTCCTTACCATCATAGATGGACCAGCCAACTATGATGTGGATCTGCCATTTGTGTTCTGCATGGTGTATGCTGCTTTCGCTATCATTGCTGCTTTGCTCATGCTCAACCTGCTCATTGCCATGATGGGTGATACTCATTGGCGAGTAGCCAATGAACGGGATGAGCTTTGGCGAGCACAGGTGAGATTATAGTCGTGCAGTGCAGTGCAGTCTGTTGAGAAGTCATCTATTTTTGCTGCTTTGGACATGTCTGCAGTGGAAATTTAGACCACTTTGCAACTGATTTAGTTGCCATGGCTCCCAATGAAGCATTTCTGGGATTTGTGACCCTAAAAGGGACTGGAGCATCCCAGAATTATTTTTTATAATTTTCCAATACAGTATTATTTGGAAGAAATTATGACAATTAAATAAACTAGTCTATGTTAAAATAAAATTATAATACTGATATGCCCTTATGCTGTAAAGTTTTGTTATGGATGCCACTACTATTAGCTGGGCGCTAATTTAATGTTAGCTCTTTCTAAATAATTATATTTTCCACTATTGACAATACCATCATCACACTCAGCTAGAAGCAGCTGCTAAATGAATCTGTAATTCTAATTCATTCCAGTTCATTTAATGAATGCATACTTTTCAGCATACAGGCGTGCAGATATGAATGAAAAATGTAAGGATTCAGATCCGCTGTGCATGGCTAGTGAAGGAAGAAATGACAATGTACTCATGTTTAAAGAATTGAGTCCAGAGACAATCTAAAGACCGCACAGTTAGTTTCTAGAATCAAGGCTGCAACCTGTGTAAAACATTGAGCTCATAACAAACATGGTGGAACTCACCTCTATGTAAAAATGTTATATCACATTAAAATCCATTTCCCTTTTCTTACAGGTAATGTGCAGTTTTAATAGCTGAAAAGTCTTTTCAAATTGTTCATAACAACACAATGTAATGTTGAGGTTATTTTTGAATAGTTGAACCTAAAAATAAGGTACAACAATTTGAAAGATACTTACATACTGTACAACTGTGATTATTCCCCCATATCCTTTTTCTCATTCCTGCCAATGCAGTAATGCTGTGTCCATGTTGTACTCTACAAACTGCAAATGCCACTTCATGTGGTAGCATGTTCTGTCAGTCAGATTCTTTTCTGTTACAGATTAATTAACTATCCAGAAAATAAAGTCTAATCTTTCTTCTTCTCCCCCGCCCCAAAATGGGTTTTTTTCTAAATATGGAAAATTGATTTGATTTTTTATCCTATGCATGGAAGGGAAGAAATTGTTTTGAGAAGATGGAACATTTTTTATAAGAATGTTCTATCAATATGTTTGAGAGGGCTGTGTTCAAAAAACAGTAATCAGTTTGGGTGTTCTACCATAGGGAACAAAGAAACTCAAAGCAAGCTCTTCTACCCTGTATTTTTCATCCTGGGAACACCCATTTAGATAGCGTAGTAATTCACTCTGAGTGCCCATCATCAAGGCTAAGAAAAATTGGCCACTTAATATTAAAAAAAAGAACCCTCACAGCACATAACAGAATCACCTATTAAGCATGACTGTGCAGGCTGTGACCTCCTTGCACAAACAGCCACAGAAATTATTCAAGAAAGGAAGCAGGAGTAATAGATTAATCTCAACACAGCCTACGAACAACATTAACAAAGGAAAAACATATTCCAGTGGTAATACACACTTGCACATAAACACACACACACACACACAGAGTATCTACTTAATGCACATGAGCAATGTATACATTTTGCTCCTGGTAACCATTGTAAATCTCAAAAATCAAGGCAACCTAATTTTTCCATTTGGCAACCTGACAGCTAAATAGTACAATAGCACAGTGCACATGCTAAGGCAACCCAGAGCAATAACATTCTATTACTAACAATCAATTAATTTTGCTATAGGATAACACGTACTGTAACTTAATCTCAGAACATTGCCTAACTAATTCTCCCTCACTTTTCCCTCTCCCCCCTCAACCAGTTCTAAAGACAACAGGGATGCAGCCTTTGCCTTATTAGCTTACCAGATTTCTTGGTTTGGAGGATTTTAAAAAAGAAACTAATCAATCACAGAACATTCTTTCACTCGAGATGAAACTTCAAAACATGGAGTATCTTGTTAATTTGGAACACACAAAAGTATTATTTTATGTTCAGGATGTTTTTGCCTATGGCTGTTGAGCTGAAATCTGAACAGTTTGAAATCACATGCCTACAATCTAATTATGTCAGTGAGAATTCTTATACATGAAACTTTATTTTACATAGCTTGCTAGCTTGTGGTTTTAACTGAATACCAGAATCAATTCAGTGCATGTAAAATTAAACAAATCTGAAGAACTGTTTGTTTATATGAAATATATAAAGATACAGCTACTTCACAGAGATAATAGAAAACTAATTCAAGAATAACCACATTTGCCACTGAACATGATTGTGAAATGGAAGGAGCCCCATTAAGCCAAGTGCACCTGGCTCTACCTGCTGTGTGCAGATTGTATTATGGATATTTACCTCAAAGCTCAGCTTTCCTTTACAAAAGCTGAATTGTTTATATTCACATGAAGTCACCGCCACAGACAAATTACAGAATTTGTTAATTCTTTTAAAAACAGTTTTATTCCCTACCAAATCAAAAGACTCTCAACACCATTAGCATTTAGTACAATTGAAAGACTAGTAAAATGTACCATCTCTAGTCATCTTAAAAATCCAATAGGGGAGAGAACTTTACAAACTTCTGGGGATGTAGAATTGCCATGTCTCCTAATTCCCTGAGATATAGGATTTAATTCAGACAAAGCAATGCCTGATAAGACTTAGAGCTACATATATAAGGCTCTGTAGGTCAGTATCAACATTTTGAACTGAGCCCAGAGGCAATTTTAGGAGAGATGTTATTGTGCAAGGATGGACTGCCCATCAAAAATCTTACTGCCACATTCTGGACCAGTTGTTGCCTCAGATTGATGCAGAGGTTGGAGCCTTATAGAGCATGAAAAACATCACCTAGCCAGGTGATGATCAAGACTCCCAAATAAACCATCTTGAGTACTTGTCTATCTCTAACTGTAGCAGAAGATTGCACTGTAAAATAGATGCTTGCTTTTGATTTTGTGTCTGGTCCCATTTGTATGGGTTTTTTTTTCACTTTGGTTCCACTTATTGAATTCTAATAAATTAAACCTAATGATGTATTGGAACCATTTTCTATTTTATTTTTGAATACAAAAGTTTACCTGATTTGTGGCAGGGTTGAACTAATCTGTTTGCTTTCATACAGGTTGTTGCTACTACAGTCATGCTTGAACGGAAACTCCCGCGATGTCTTTGGCCTCGTTCTGGTATTTGTGGCCAAGAATATGGGTTAGGAGACAAGTGGTTTCTCAGGTGAACTCTTTTTACCTAGTTGTGTATTGCCTACAGGAATAGTCTCCAGTATAGTTAATAAAATTAATTAAAATATATCTAGGCACTTGGATATAAGAACATAAAAAGCTGTTTATACCAAGCCGATACAGAACACTAGCTTGTTTAATTCCTGCTTGATATCCAGCTTTTTAAACACAGGCTTTTTGATTCTTATTTGGAAATATCAGTGACTGAATCTAAATCTGGAAATTATGTTTTCTAACTAAGGACAGAATCTGAGATTGGCACTCAAATGTGAAGTCAAAGGATAATAATACAAACCCGGTCCAGTAATTCTATTACTGCTTTCTACTTTGCGGGATTCAAGTTGTCTAACTATTACAAAGTCCAGATTTACATGTCCTACAGCCAGGTGTACACCCATTCCCATGCTATCAAAACTGGGTCCCAGGTTCAAGACGGAATTTTTGTGGCTCAAAACCTGGAGAGCTGAATAATAAGAGAGCTTTATGAACGGCAGCAGAATCTGGAATCTGGCTGTAGAGTCTAATTCTTGTTGGAGAGTTAGATTGATTAGTTCTGGCCTTGAACCTGTTTTCATAATGAGGGATCTTGGCTAAACCTGGCATGTCAGTTTCATGATGTTTTTAGTGAGGGGAGTGTGGCATTTGTTCTTTTAGGACTTTTTTTCATTACTTTCTGTTTTTATTTTATAACGTAAACCACCCAGGGTCATCTGGAATTGGGTGGTCTCTAAAATAAACAAATATGTCATTACTTTTATTTGCTCTCCTTTTCACAGGGTGGAAGAGCGTCTGGATATCAGCAAGCACAAGATGTTACGCTATGCAGAGGCATTTAAAAACCAAGAAAAAGAGGATTATGATAAGTATTCTGGGAAACTATACCAACCCGAACCTTTCCGATTCAAGAAAGAAACATCTCCATCGGTCTCACGAAGCACTACACGAAGTAGCTTCCACCGTGGCTGGCAAATCCTGCGGGACAACACTTTCAGCCACCTTCGTGGGGAAGTAAATCATGCTTTGGAAGAAGAAATTTATCATGTCTGATATGCCTCTTGAATGACTGATCACATTACTGGTGCTTTGTGCTGCTTCACAAATTCTTCCAGTAGTTGGTGGGATCTGGGGGCAGTGATCTCAGGATTCAGGATGACTTCAGTCTTCAGTTCAGATGACTTCAGTTCTCTGAAGGACCAACTCTGCAGAAAATTTAGATTAAAACAAGAAAAACCAGCTAACTTCTAGCATTCCAGAAACATTTTAAGAGGCTGAGTGTCAGTTCCACCAAAAGGATTGAAAAAAAGTTACTGTTTTTTTATATAGGACTCCAATGCACTTTAAGTTAAATAGGTGACATGGAATTTTATCCCAGGTACAATTTTTGTAGTCAATATGATCGGATTTCTTTTCTTGGCTGAATTGAATTCCGCTAATGTTTCCCGTGTGGAAAGGAATAATGAAAAGGTTTACAAACTTAATTGTATTAGGTTGTTCCTCTGTTTATTCTTGCTGGCTTGGAATCAAACCTGTTACTACTCTTGACCTGTTTGACTGCTACTATACAGGACCAGAATTTTGCTTAGAGGAAATCTAAAAATAAAACCCTAATTAGCTAAAACCCTAACTTTAAGTCACCTTAGTAGCTGAACTTCCCAAAAGTATTCTGTTTCCTTAAGAAGGCATCAAGATTGGTTTAAAGTGGAATATAATACTAAACATTTTTACTCAGCCAAAAACAACTGCAATTAATTTGAGTGAAATGTTTCAGAGGGCTTCTTTTCGCAGTCTCTACTTCCAAAGTAGTGGTTCAGGGATGGCCTTTCCTACAGATCCAACTTGAAAAGATCATTTTTCCAAATATAAAGTGAAACAAAGCAGGTGCTTCTCTAATTTATCTCTAGCTATCACTTCAAACTTTACTCCAGAAGGAAAAAGCCAATATTTCATCACTTAAAGCAAATTAATGACTTACTGCCTTTCCAGCAACTGAGTGGAAAGTTACTCCAATTCCTTTGTAGCAGGAGCAATGAGAGACGGTTCTAGCTGGTCATATTTGCCTTTCGATTGCCCTCGTATATTGACCTGAACTATGTAGCGTCAAAGAATGATGCAGACAGTTTTCAGGCATTGTCAGTCTGATTCCTGCTTGATCTACTATTGCACGAATTTGGCTCTGGCCTTCAAGGATAAGTTGGCTTGATTCTCATTCCACAACAAAAATGCATTTTCTCTGCACAGATGTCTGGCAACTCAGGAATTTCCAGTTGTATTTTAAGGTTTGTCACAGTGGCCAAGGGTTCCTGAATGCTTGGTACTGCTACGAATGATCTTGCCCTTGGTTGAGCTTGAGAAAAGAAAGCTATGAGTGCATTCTCAGACATACCTTCAGAGGCCAACTAAATGTTGGATCAGGAGGATACCACTTAAATTGGTTTTAAACCCAGAAGAAGCCTCTCTGCCCTCTCTGAACTCAGACTTGGGGTGAGGGAAGGATTTCTAAAGAAGAAATGGGGAGGAACATTTTTTATCTAAGGATGAAGTTCAGAAGCTACCTCTTCAAGTTGAAGTTGGAGATTTGTCAAATCACTGTGATGAACTGAACTAGTCTTGATTAGTTACTGTTATCTGTATTTCCTTTGTAGAATTTTGCACTATATGTCTGTGAAAATACAATTTGCACATGTATAAAACTGATTTATGATGCTTTAGGGAGTTTGAAAGGTAACTTTATTTCATGCCTTAATATTCTGATTTCATATTCTCTCAAATGAAGTATTAGTTAAAGAAATTCCTTAGGGGTTATTAGTAGTTAGTAATTTCTCTAGCTGGCACAGATCTTATAGTTTCTCCAAGTGATTGGACAAGGATTTGAATTAGTTTGGACATTGGTTTGGACAAGAAATGATTGGATAAGCACTGAAGATGTTACTCAGTCTGCTAATAAAACAACTATAAAATAGCAAAACAAAATAAAGGAAGCAAACAACCAAGCTCGGAAACCACCAAGGACTGCATGACTGGAAAAAGGACCTGCACCATGGCTTCATCTATGATGTAATTAATGGGGTACCAGGATATTTGGGGCAATGGCATTGGTCTTTTTTCCTGGACTCTGCCAGGAAATTATGTTTTAGAATATCCATTAATTAAAATATAATTTTGCTGCCTAACAGGAATAGAATACATAATTTCAGCTCAGTCTTCTTTCTAATATTCAGCCTTTGGAGATACAGGATTTTATCGGTGATTTTTTTTTTAGTAAGGCAGCAATCGAGTCTAAAGTAACATAATCCAGAAAAAAGGGCACATTGAGCTGAGAACTTAAATCAAGGCAGAAGATGTCCAATGTAATGCAAATTTGCAGCAGCTTTGAGCTAAATTTCAGGCTTCCATTTTTTATATGGAAATATGATATATTGATGAAGTAAGCAGAAAGATATGAATATAAATCACATTGTAGATCTCTTGAAGCTTATCAAAATTTGCCTTAGAGGAACTGAATATTGTTTTAACCATCTCTAGCTCTCAAGGGAAATGAGTCTAAAGGGATCACATTGTTAATCCCTTTTGTTCACAAAGGTTTAATCTATAGTGAATTAAGCTAATTAAGTACGAACAATTGTTTTAATTTGTAGATTGGTTTTTCTGAGTTCATTTTGTTTGAAGTTGCACTTCCTTACTCTTTTGTGTCATATTAATATAGATATTTTTTACACTTTGCTAAAAGCATTTAATAAAATTTGAGATTCAATCAAAATAAATTTAAAATTTTATACTACAAAACATGTTGGGGTCTAAATTAGAAAGTTACAACAATAATGTTAAGATTTCACATATAATTTGATTCCTAATGAATTAGCAATTTTTCAAAGACTGCTATTTTGTCACAAGCCATTTCAAAACCTTCAATTAATTGAACTTTACAACTAACCCAGGGCGTATTCTGAATGCCACTAATAACAAATGAAAAAGCCCAGTGTATTTGAGCTCTTTAGAAATAGCTATCTATTTATATATAAGTTGCATCATAATTTTTAGCAATATGTACATTTTTAATACAAACCTCATGTTAAGCCTCAGCTCTTCATCCAATGTTTTCTGTATGGTGCAATTGTGTTTTGTTTTTTTTGGTGAGTATATATATTTTAATGGTGTGACTTGAAGAACAAGCTTTCTCACAGTTTCACATTTCACTTGGAGAATCTTAACAGCCAAACACATCTGAATACTTTCTGAAGGATAATCAAGTGGAGGATTGGATAGCACCTAGAAACAAACAAGATGCTTACTAGAAGACAGAATGGGTTGTTAAAAACATCATATCAGACAAGCCTTATTGCCCTTTTTGATAAAATAAATTAATGGATCAGCAAAACACTGTGGATGTGTACTTGGACTTCAGCAAGGCATTTGACCACAACCTACTTCTTGGTAAGATAGAACAATGTGGGATAGGCAGTACCACCATCAGATTGATTTATAATTGGCTGACCTACTGAACTCTGGATCAATGGAGCTACATATAATGGAGGGAAATGTGCAGAAGTACCTCAAGGATGAGTCTTGGGCCCAGTACTCTTCAATATCTTCATAAATGATCTATGAGGGGATAGAAGGGGAACCCATCAAATTTGCAGATGACACAAAGCTAGGGAGAATTGCTAACACCTTGGAAGATAGACTCAGGATTTAGAAGGATCTTGATAAACCTGCACATTGGGCCCAATCCAACAAAATGCAGTTCAGTGGTGAGAAAAGTAAGGTCCTGCACTTTAGACAAGAAAAACATGCATTTGTACAGAATAGGCAGTGCCTAGCTCAACAGTCGTAACTGTTAAGAATGATCTAGGTAATCTAGTAGCCGCAGTGGTTAGAATGCAGTACTGCAGTACTGCTGATCATTGGCTGCCAGCAGTTTGGCAGATCGAATCTCATCAGGCTCTTAGCCTTCCGAGGTGGCTAAAAGAGGACCCAGATTGTTGGGGGCAATATGCTGACATGTAAACCACTTAGAGAGGGCTTTAAAGCACCATGAAGCAGTATATAAGTCTAAGTGCTATTGCTATTGCAATTGGATCACCTAGTAAGCCAGCAGTGTGCTACAAGCTGCCAAAAAGCCAATGCAGTCCTAGGCTGCATCAACAGAGGGATAGAGTCAAGACAATGAGAAATGATAGTACCACTTTACACTGGTGGTAAGACTATACTTAGAATACTGTATATAGTTCTGTTCATGATTCAGAAAAGATGTTGGGCCTCTGGAAAGTGCACAAAGAGCAACAAAGATGATAAAAGATCTGGAAGCTAAATCATGAACAGTTGAAGAACCTAGGTATCAAAGAGATCAAAGAGAAGGAGTGGGGGAGAGAACAAACTATGGAACGAACTTCCCCCTGGACTCCGACAGCTTCCTGACCTTCGGACCTTTCGCCGCAAGCTTAAAACCTATCTATTTTTCCGCGCTGGACTGGCATAGGATTTTTAGATGTTTCTATGGGTTTTAATTTTTAATTTGTTTTTAGGGTTTTAAATATATTTTAAATTTTGGGCCAAATTTTGAATAAGTTTTTTAGTTTTTGTTTTATTTATATTGTATTTACTTTATCTGTTGTTTTTATTTGGCTGTTAACCGCCCTGAGTCCTTCGGGAGAAGGGTGGTATACAAATTAAAATATTATTATTATTATTATTATTATTATTATTAGATGGCAACTGTCTTGAGGGGCTGTCACAAAGTAGGATTGATTTATTCTTGAGGGCACATGAAGGCAAGACAAGTAATGGGTGGAACCTTGTTAAAAAGAGATCCAAAGTAAGGAGAAATTTTCTGACAGAATAATTAATGGAATAGCTTGCCTCCTGGGTTGTGGATCCTTCATTGCTGAAGATTTTCAAAAATAGATTGGATAACCATTTGACTGGAATGGTATAAGGTTTCTGCCTTGAGCAGAGGGTTGGTCTATAAAACCTTGGAGGAAACTTGCATCTCTATGATTCTATCTATAATATGTAAAAGCTATTAACAGTAGGCTTTGTTTAAGAATAGAATAGAATAGAATAGAATAGAATAGAATTTTATTGGCCAAGTGTGATTGGACACACAAGGAATTTGTCTTGGTGCATATGCTCTCAGTGTACATAAAAGAAAAGATACGTTCATCAAGGTACAACATTTACAACACAATTGATGATCAATATATCAATATAAATCATAAGGATTGCCAGCAACAAGTTATAGTCATACAGTCATAAGTGGAAAGAGATTGGTGATGGGAACTATGAAACGATTAATAGTAGTGCAGATTCAGTAAATAGTCTGACAGTGTTGAGGGAATTATTTGTTTAGCAGAGTGATGGCCTTCGGGAAAAAACTGTTCTTGCGTCTAGTTGTTCTGGTGTGCAGTGCTCTATAGCGTCGTTTTGAGGGTAGGAGTTGAAACAGTTTATGTCCAGGATGCGAGGGATCTGCAAATATTTTCACGGCCCTCTTCTTGATTCGTGCAGTATACAGGTCCTCAATGGAAGGCAAGTTGGTAGCAATTAATTTTTTCTGCAGTTCTAATTATCCTCTGAAGTCTGTGTTTTTCTTGTTGGGTTGCAGAACCGAACCAGACAGTTATAGAGGTGCAAATGACAGACTCAATAATTCCTCTGTAGAATTGGATCAGCAGCTCCTTGGGCAGTTTGAGCTTACTGAGTTGGCGCAGAAAGAACATTCTTTGTTTTTTAATGATGTTTTTGATGTTAGCTGTCCATTTGAGATCTTGCGATATGATAGAACCCAGAAATTTGAAGGTTTCTACTGTTGATACTGTGTTGTCAAGTATTGTGAGAGGTGGAAGTATGGAAGGGTTTTTCCTAAAGTCTACCACCATTTCTACGGTTTTGAGTGTGTTCAGTTCCAGATTGTTTTGGTTGCACCACAAGGCTAGTCGTTCGACCTCTCGTCTATATGCGGATTCGTCATTGTCTCGAATGAGACCAATCACTGTTGTGTCATCTGCGAACTTCAGTAGCTTAACAAATGGATCATTGGAGATGCAGTCATTGGTATACAGAGAGAAGAGAAGTGGGGAGAGCACACAGCCTTGTGGGGGCCCTGTGCTAATTGTACAGGTATTTGATGTGATCTTGCTTAGCTTCACCTGCTGCTTCCTGTTTGTTAGGAAGCTTGTGATCCACTTACAAGTCTGTTCCGGTACCTGTAGCTGGTTTAGCTTAGTTAGAAGAATGTCTGGAATGATGGTATTGAATGCTGAACTAAAGTCTACAAAAAGGACCCTTGCATAGGTCTTTGGAGACTCAAGATGTTGTAGGATGTAGTGCAGAGCCATATTAACAGCATCATCTGTTGATCTATTTGCTCGGTATGCAAATTGCAAGGGGTCTAAAAGCGGATTCGTGATGGTTTTCAGGTAGGAAAGCACTAGCCTTTCAAAGGTTTTCATGACTACAGATGTTAGAGCAACTGGTCTGTAGTCATTTAGTTCCTTGATGGTGGGCTTCTTCGGCACTGGGATGATGGTAGAGCGTTTGAAGCAAGAAGGAAATCAGAAAGAAAATCAGCACTTATGTCTAACCTGCATGGAGGACACACATTGTTTAAAAAAGTTCAAAAAACAAATCTTTGCTACATTATCATTTCATTCAGTAGTACTCAGGAGTCTTAATTGGAAAGTTTTCAATCTCTCCTAGTGGGGCAAATCTCAAAGTATGTGCATAAACAATATCCAGAAATCAACAATCCTTGATCAAAATGTTTTTTTTAAAAAGCAAACTATCTTTCATGTTTGTTGTACATGTTCCACAAAATGAAAATATTCAGAATAAATCTATTGTACGTTCTTGAACATATCTACCTATTTCTGTTTTGTTATGTCTAAACAGAGACATAACAGAGACATAAATAAAATAGAAATGGCAGGCTTTTAGAATGATACAACCTATTTAGAAAGTGAGGAAGAAAGGAAGAATATTTATATAAATTATTAATCCAAAATGAGAAAAACTTCAACCTAATGTTCTGTATGTATAGTGACCATATTTTCTTGAAAAAATAAAGGACAAACTTGAAAAAGAGATAAATAAAGAAGTTCATAGAATTGCAATTTTTTATATTTATAATTTTGCTTTAATTCAGGAGCAAAACCTTTACAAAAATGCATATTTTAATAAAGATGTCTAAATATCAAACAATATATAGAAATTTATTTTAAAAAGTCAATTCAATTTCCATATTTTTCACATGAATATGAAAAGCTGCATTAAATGGTACCATTTGTGAGGACGAAAGTGAGTTATTGAAAAATAAATAAATCTAAAGGACAGCTTTCTGAAATAAATAGCTGTCCATATATCCTACAATGGATATGTGGTCGTTGTATAATAAAATAACAGAGTTGAAACAGAGATATAGGCTCCAGCAGTCCCTCAGCTTGCTTGCAGCCATATGTGATATGATTTATTCTTTTTTCCCAGAGACTGGTCAAAAGATGGGAATGAAAATTCAATGTTGTATTGGCCTCTTGAACTCCAGAGAAGTTCTAGTCTTTTAGCCCCTTTAGCTCCAGAGAAAGATTTGGTCTTTCTGTAGAGCTATTAATCTATTCCAATAAAGCTTTATGAAACTTTAAAGATTTAAAATTGCTATACCTTATTATTTCTAATATCTTATTATTTGTTACACCTTATTATTTGTTATACCTCTCATGGCCTTGCACAGCCGATGAAAGCTGAGGCCATAATAAATTAATAATTGGTTAAGATGCCAGAAAGTTCTCTTATTCAGTTTTATATTACAAACTGTAATATAACATTTGTTGAGGTGGAAGAAGAAAATAACATGAAAGAGGAGAAGAAGCTTTTCCACTAGACTACCTGGGCTTGCATGTTTATTGCTGCAACAAAATCATAGCAGAATCATATTAAATCACACCTAATTGAGGTGGCAGCAACCTAACCTTCACCCAGGATTCTCCCAGCTGACGTCTTTTTTTAACCTTCCATCTTGTATGAGATGGATAAGTTGTTTACTTTTTATGTTAAGACATTATCATCTTGTGAATGATAGCAATTACTGAGTTACTTGCCTTTGTGGGTAATCTAGAGCCATTTATGTTGTGCATAATTTAGCATCACCATCATCAACGCTGTTCTGCTACTCATATATCATTACCTACACGTTTAGGTTGATTCTACAAGTAATCAACATTTAGACCTGATTTCAGGATCCATTTCAGCTTCACAGAATCAGTCAGAATAATGCTCAGATTCTAGTCAAAATGCATGTGCATTTTGCCAATTCTTACCTCTCCATCCCTTGGGGCCTGTTCACAAATTAATGCTCATTATTTGATGTCTACATGGACTGTTACTTACATATTGATTATGCGCTGAATGTTGAGAATGTTGAGAATTTTATTTAGCTAGATATATTTTTACTTGCCTTCCTCATAAGAGCTCACGCAGCATTATGCCTTCACTCACTGCATCTTTACTACAGTATATCTAACCTATCAAGGTAGATCAGCATGTCCAAGGTAAACTTTATAACTAAAAAAGAATTTGAATCTTGGTCTCACAGGAGTGACAGCAGGGTCCAGGTAACAAAAGGAAGTTATTCTCTGTAGATTTATTTATGTAAATTAGTTGAAAAAATCCTTGGAAACAGGAAAACAAATTGCAACAGCTTGCAAAGCAATGCAGTATTGTATAATAAATACTATGTAGAGAATGTCATGGATAAGTATGAATCAAATATGAAGTCTGTTGCCCCATCATAAAGACAGAGTTTCCAGCCCTCCTTGGCACTCGTTTCTCACTTTTGCTGTGCCCTGTATGCAGTGGTGGGATTCAAATAATTTTACAACCGGTTCTCTGCCCTAATGATTTCTTCCAACAACCAGTTCACAAAACTGCTCAGAAAATTAACAACCGGTTCTCCCAAAGTGGTGCGAACTGGCTGAATCCCACCACTGCCTGTATGCCACCGGTTTTGACAATGCAGCCCAGTTTCTGGCACTTTCCTCCAGTCACCTCAGATGGTATCCATTATCATACTATTGCTGGTTATTTTTTTTATTGCTGCCTCTCCCTAAAGCTACTGTGACTTTGGTGAGCCATAACACTAACTGGCTTGGCTTCCCCTCTCTCCATTTCTAGTCTCTACCAAGCCAGTCTGAAAGTAAGAGAGACTTACTTCTCCCCTTCTTGCTGTGCGAGTTCAGTCTTAATTAAATTCTACCTTTATCAGTTTGTATCTTCATAAGGGTGATGGTCAAATCTGGCCCTAGGTTCATGCCTTGGCATGCAGGGTCCAACAAAACAGACTGAGGCAGGAAGATCATTTTATTATAATTTATTCAGAACGTTCTGATTAAAAAGAATTAACCTCATTCAAAGAGGGAGCCTCAAGACTCATCTTACATTCCCTTGTATAGTTAAGACACCAAAGGAAATTAAAAAAGAAAAATTGCTTGGACAGGATATAAGCATCCTCCTTTTGCAAAGGAAATCAGCGACACGAAGTCAAACATATAATAACACAATTACCCAAATGAATAATTTATTTATTTATAAAATTTATATAGCTGCCTACTTGCCCACAGTGACTCTAAGCAGCTTACAAACAATAAAAACACGGTACAGAAAAAAAAATTGATCCTCTCCTCCAAGGGTCCCTATTCTGGATGTTTCTCCTTTCACATCTCTTGCATGCTGGATTAATTGGTCTCAATAATGTACTCATTGTCATATATACTTGGTTGACTTTCCTCATCTACTTTCTTTCCTGGACATCTCCTGAACATTCAGAAACATAACTTTGGGGAGCTGTTTCAGAGCGTCTCCTCTCTTTTTCTGTCCTCCCCTGCCCTCTTCTCCCCCCAGCCTCTTCTCCTCTCCTCTTAGTTAGCTTTCTTCCAGCTTCTTTTCTTCAGCAGCCACCTCCACTCTACCATACTGAGAGCTTCTGATGTCACAACCAACCTCTTCCTCGCCCCCAACAACCCTAGATATCCGATGTCCTTATTTAAAACTTACCGTGTTCACTTCTTAAATTTTAGAAAAGCAAATATACGCGTGACATAAACATACATTTATGAAACAGATGGACACAGGTGGATTAAACAATCTTTACTATCCTTTCACACCAACATTCTTATCATTCAGTTCCAAGCACTGTTCCAGAGTTCAGTCGGGAATTTTTTTAGCCTGGCGCTGAAATGCAGATAACCCAGCATTACAGCTGAAGTGTAAGCTCAAATTTCAATAGAAAATAAGAATGTGAAGCCTTGATTCTTAACAACACAAAGCCCTGAGTTCCACTAGGTCTTGCATAAATATTGGGTGGGTAGCCCTGCTTGCTCAACATGACAAACCTTCCTCTGCGCTGCATTTCAATCACCCTAACACAGTGGTGGGATTCAGCCAGTTCGCACCACTTCGGGAGAACCGGTTGTTAACTTTCTGAGCAGTTTGGTGAACTGGTTGTTGGAAGAAATCATTAGGGCAGAGAACCGGTTGTTGAATTATTTGAATCCCACCACTGCCCTAACACCAATCTTCCTTCATGCATGCTAATAATAACAACAGCGCAGCATTAGCACTTGTCTTTATCCAACTGACTGTCAACGGAAGGCCACTGTCCATGAAGCGGAAAAAGAAAGAAGCTGCAGTTGGGAATCCCCACAGAAGTTTGTGGGTCATTTAGAGGTCCCTGGATCAATCTTTCTTTTCTGGGGCATTCGTTTCCCAATAACGGAAGTAGTGCCATTTTTTTTTTGGTGTGTGTGACACTGTTTATTCTATGACTCTCCCCATGGAATCTGGGGAAACTAAACCTGTTCTTTTTGTTTATATTAAGGAAGGTCTAAAATGCCTAAAATGCAGTAAGGATTAAGCAGCTTTTTAACAAAAGAAGTTCCTTGTTCAATGGTTTATAATTTACCAAAAAAAAAAACAACCCAGTGCAAAGGGAGAACAGGAAGGCAAATGATTTAGGCAACAAAACACAAACTTGCTTTTAGGATATACCCAGATTCAGAGTATTTTGCACAATGGAGAAAGAGAGTATGATAGAGAATTAGTAGAGTGTAATGATAAAAGAGCTCAATAATGTTTGGGAGGATTCAAGTTCCCATTTAGCTATGAAATTAACTGGATGACTTTGAACCCTTTCTCTCAGTCTAACCTTCCCCCCAAAATTAGCATGATTATACAATTGACAGGAAGTATTATGCCTGCATCAGAGGTGGGATTCAATTTTTTTCCCCTAAGGGTTCTATGGGTGTGGCTTGGTGGGCTGGGCAGAGGAAGGACACTAACATCTCCATTCCTTCCTCACTCCAGAGGCAGGTTACTGCAAAATCCCCATTGCCTCCCGATCAGCTGGGACTTGGGAGGCAGAGAATAGATGGGGGCAGGGCCAGTTACAAGTAGTATTTACCGGTTCGCCAAACTACTCAAAATTTCCACTACCAGTTCTCCAGAACTGGTCAGAACCTGCTGAAACCCACCTCTGGCCTGCATATAAAAAAGCAACCAGTCAACCAAAACCAACCAAAATCATTTTTAAGCTCATCAAAGTATGGAATCCCTTGCTCTAGAAGACATGCTATCTTATATTCTACATCAGTGACAGTTTTAAAATTACCCATGTTAAAAATAGCTGTAGATACCATCTATTTTTTTATAAATTCTATCCTGTATCAAGGACATGTTCATCATTGTCCAGAAAACACAGATTATGTCCAGAAACGGGGCACCTAAATGATAAGACTGACCTGATTATATTATAATGGGTGGAAAAATGAAGTCAGATTACATTTTAAGGTGATAGTATGATTTATGAACTTTATCAAAGAACTTAGACTTGGAGCCAAACTGCATTTTCCCTCTCTTCTTTCTTAATCTAAATGTTCTCGTTTTCCTCAACTTCTGAATCCTTTACAAGAGACTTGGCAAACATTGTAAATGCAATAAATTAACAAAAAAGGGAAAAAAAACTACCCAAGCCAGCTGAGTCTGTCATTAAATACTCCTTTCTGTTGAAGGTAATGGAGTGCAAATCTATCTTGTAGGCATCCTGGATCCTTAAGGGCAATAGGGGTAAACTGTAACTTACTTGCCTCTCCCCAACTGCAGGCAATCCACCCCCAATAAACCCTGGAAAGTTCCCATCTCTGCACCCAATGCCCTTTGGGCTGTTCTGTTTACAGTTCTGTCCTCAGGCACTCGGGACAACCGGTGTCCCAAGATTCACGTTTTTTTAAGACCGAAGCGGTTTCCGTGTGTAACAATACACTAAAATATTAGCGCAGTCTGAGAGGAAAAATATAATCATTTTAGGTCACTGTATCCAATAAAAAGCTGAAAAATTGCAACCCAGGCACCCATGATCTCCACTTAGCCAATATTCTGTTGATCTCGGTAGTAAACATTGTTTTGCCAGATGTTATTGGTTCTGAAATAACTAATCACTAACCTAATGATTGTTTCTGAAATAAAAAGTGTTTACCAAATAACCAAGAAACAAATTCCATGTTATGCCAGGCTTTTCCTATAATCTACCAGACCCATCCAGGTTTTCCTCCCAGCAATTAGTTCTGAATTCCTAACTTGGTAGGAATTATTGCAATAGTCAAACTCCAGGGCTGCTGAAGCTCAATTGTTAGGAGACACATAACATGAATGGGGCTGAATTCTTCCTCATTTTATGACAGCTGTTGCTGTTTTAGTTGGAGTTTCTTCTGGTCATAAAGCCAGAGAGCAACATGTTTTCAAACTAACAATTTGAGGATGGGAGAAATACTGTCCAGAAAAGGCTTAAATATCTCCAAACCATGACAATATGTCATTGTTTTTGTTGTTGCTGTTGTTGATGATGGATATTTAAAGCACATGATTTGGGGACTAGCAAGGCAGATTCAATACCAGTTTAATTTATTCAGCAAATACTGTGTTTTTTTTCATGAGATATAGTTCCTTGGTAAACAAACTCTGCTGAAGAGGAAGAAACAAGTGGTTTATCTTTAACATTAATTAAAAGAGCTTGAATCCCACAACGTCATCTTGTATTTGTTCACTTTTCAATCACTCACTTCAAGCTGCATAGAGTTCATTGAACAATAATCCCTGCAATGACAACCAGTTTGTTCACTGTACATCATGACAGTCTTCATAACTAGTAAAGTATTTACAGACTATTTATTTCTGTCTCAGTGTGGCATGAATCCAAATTTGGTCATTGTGGTTAGCTTGAATGGGAAAAGATTAAGAGCCATTCTTCTAAAAGCATATTCACTGTGGTTAGATCTGATATTAGTAGATATTGTGCTTCTAGATATGTGCAAATATACCTGCTAATACTAATAGCTGAAAAGTCAGTGATGTATATGTGAGTGACACTTATATATCAAGTTGGCCCAATCAAAATGAATTAAGTCTCACGGAGCCGTGGTGCACTTGCACATTTGCATAATATTAGAGTTGGGCCTTTGTTTTACCCGAAAGACATCTAGATCAAGGAAGGTTGCAAGGACACAGCTTTTTTTCCAACTAAATTATGGAGTGGTGTTTGCATCTCAACTAAATTGTGTATTTCTTTCTGGCACATTCCTTTGGTGTGTTGGTGACACAGAATGTCCTTGATATGATTTGATCATGCTCAAGCACATCTCAATGAAGTTGTTATGTCATTAAATTGTTGTTTCAGACTTATACAGATAGTTTCCAGATACCAGCTATTCTTAGCTGAGTGAACATTCTTGAATTGTCCCTGTTTCCTTCACTATGTACTTTGAAAGAATCTCCTTTCTAGTGAGAAACAAGACCATGTTGTAAATGTCTATGAATATTTCAAAGTTGGGAAAGAAAGCAGAAGACTCAAAAACACATTCCAAAAATGATTAATGAGGTTGCCATTGAAATAAGTTCCTTCTAGAACTCTGATGCAGAAAATCACAGTTGACATTCCCTTTTAAAAAATGTTTGAGTTTGAATGTGTGCATATGAAAAAGCCACAATTATCTCTTTTGGATTCAGATTAATTTCTGACAAAATGACAAAGATCCTGGTAAAATTGGATTTTGCCAAAATACTAAAAATACATCTTGGTTGGTTGGCTCCTCTGTTAGTCTCCCTGTTTACTGCCATTAATAACTCATTATTGCAATCAAAGAGTAACTTAATTCTATCACTTTCCCAATATACAAAAAAGTGATAGACCAAATCAGCTATCACCTAGTTAACTGTATGTCAATGATCAGCAAACTCTATGATAAATGTTTATACCATAAACATTTAGACTTGATGTTTTCAGAAAATATCTGAAAAGAATAAGCAGGTTTTAGATCAGGATATTCCACCATAATTCCATGTGTAATTTTCCACCATTTAAAGTTAGACAAAAAATGTTCTAGCCCTATCAAAGAAAGAAAGATCAAAGATCCTTTATGACACTTTTATTGATTTAAGGACAGTCTTCACACAATTCTTTAGGAGAGACTATGGAGTAAATTAGCCACATCCATTGATAGTCACTTTCTCAGGTTGATCATGAACTTAATAGCATAGGTTGTAGGCTTATCTTTTCAGAGGTTTTACCAGTACATAAGGAACAAAAAGGTAAAGGCCAGCGTGTAGTGGAGTTTAATGTGTGGCTAAAGGAGTGGTGTAAAAGGGAAGGCTTTGGTTTTATTAGTCACGATGTCTGCAACTGGTCCAATGAAAAACTGTACAAAAGAGATGGATTGCATCCATCAAAGAAAGGGACTGAGTTACTTAGCAATAAATTCACAGATTTTCTGGATAAACATTTAAACTGAACAGTGGGGACAGAGAATTAACTGATACAGAAAATTTCTGTCCCCAGCAATCGAAAACTAAAAGGGTTATCAGTGCATGTAACATAGATGTCTGTATGGGTAAGACTATCAGCCCTGCTATCAAGCAAAACCAAGCATTTAACAGTGAGTGCCATACCATGTGCACTAAACCAACAGGTGGCAAGAAAGGAGGGGCAGTCAACACAGGTTATGTAGACAGTAAAAACAAGGTCAGTCCAAATGGACTCAAATGTCAATACACCAATGCACAGAGTATGAGGAATAAACAGGGTGAATTAGAAATTCAAGTAAATGAGGGTAGATATGATATTGTTGCCATTACGGAAACTTGGTGGGATGAAACTGACAAATGGAACATACAGCTAGAAGGATATAAATTATTTAAAAGAAATAGACCAAATAAAAGAGGAGATGGAGTTGCACTATACATAAGAAATAACTACATCTCTACAGAAATAGAGCACAACAATGATGAAAATCATCTTGAATGCATTTGGGTCAAAATAAAAGGGGTGAAAAACGATATTGCCATAGGTCTATACTATAGGCCACTCAACCAAACAGAGGAAGTAGATGAACTTTTTGCTAGTCAGCTAGCTAAGGTATGTAGGAAGCACATCACAGTAGTAATGGGGGATTTTAACTACCCTGACATCAACTGGGAAACAAACTCTGCGCCAAGTGGAAGATCCAACAGGTTCCTAACAAACCTAGCAGACAACTTTGTTTCCCAAAAAATAGAGAAGGCAACAAGGGGATCAGCCATACTGGACTTAATTCTCTCTAACAGAGATGAAATGATAGAAGGTGTTGAAGCTACAGGAACCTTGGGGGCAAGTGACCACGCAATATTGGAATTCGACATTAAGCAAATACAAGTAGTAGAACAAAGTCAAACTAGAGTCTTGGACTTTAAGAGCTAATTTCAATAAACTTAGAGAGCTTGAGAAGGATTCAATGGATGAGAATCCTCAGGGAAAAACAACTCAAGAAGCTTGGGAAATTTTGAAAAGCGAGATTATAAAAGCGCAGTCTAGCACAATACCAATGAAGAAAAATAATAGATCTCAAAAGAAACCAGCATGGATGCATAAAGAACTATCTGACAAATTGAAAGACAAAAAGGACAAATATAAAAAGTGGAAAGAGGGGCAAATAACTAAGGCAGAATATCAGCAAATAGCCCGAGCCTGTAAAGATGAAGTGAGGAAAGCTAAGGCTCACAATGAACAAAGGCTAGCGACAAAAGTAAAAAATAACAAAAAAAGCTTCTTCCAACATGTTAAAAACAAGAAAAAAGTCAAGGAAACAATTGGCCCATTGCTGGGAGAAAGTGGCAAGAAGATGACAAGCAACAGGTAAAGCAGATCTACTTAACTCATATTTTGCATCTGTCTTTACACAAAAGGAAAAAACAATCCAACCTATCAAAACCAGCACTACAAAAAACAGATTAGAAACACAAGTTAAAATAGGGAAGAAAATGGTAAGTGAACACCTGTCTACCCTAGACGAGTTCAAATCACCAGGACCGGATGGATTACACCCCAAGGTTCTGAAGGAACTGGCAGATGTGATCTCAGAACCACTGAACTATATCTTTCAAAGATCCTGGAGCACAGGGGAGCTGCCAGAGGACTGGAAAAGAGCTGATGTAGTTCCCATCTTCAAAAAAGGAAAAAAAACAGATCCAGGAAACTACAGACCTATCAGCCTGACCTCAATACCGGAGAAGATTCTGGAAAAGTTAATCAAGCAACGAATCACCGAACACCTAGAAGCAAACAAAGTAATAACCAAAAGCCAACATGGGTTTGTCAAAAACAGATCATGCCAGACTAATCTTATCGCATTCTTTGACAAAATGACAAAATTAGTAGACCAGAGGAATGCTGTCGATATAATTTACTTGGACTTCAGTAAAGCATTTGATAAAGTAGACCATAACCTACTACTAGATAAAGTAGAAAAATGTGGGTTTGACAGCACCACCACCAGATGGATTAAGTAACTGGCTGACCAACCACACTCAACGTGTAGTCCTCAACGGAACTACATCCACATGGAGGGAAGTATGCAGTGGAGTACCCCAAGGCTCTGTTTTAGGCCCAGTACTCTTCAACATCTTCATCAATGACTTGGACAAGGGGATAGATGGGGAACTCATCAAATTTGCAGATGACACCAAGCTGGCAGGAATAGCCAACACTCCAGAAGATAGGCTCAAGATACAGAAGGATCTTGACAGACTTGAACATTGGGCTCTAACAAAATGAAATTCAACAGTGAAAAAAGTAAGATTCTACATTTAGGCAAAAAAACCAAAATGCACAGGTACCGTATATGTGGTACCTTGCTCAATAGTAGTACCTGTGAGAGGGATCTTGGAGTCCTAGTGGACAACCATTTAGATATGAGCCAGCAGTGTGCAGTAGCTGCTAAAAAAGCCAACACAGTTCTGGGCTGCATAAACCGAGGGATAGAATCAAGATCACGTGAAGTGTTAGTGCCACTTTATAATGCCTTGGTAAGGCCACACTTGGAATATTGCATTCAGTTTTGGTCGCCACGATGTAAAAAAGATGTTGAGACTCTAGAAAGGGTGCAGAGAAGAGCAACAAAGATGATTGGGGACTGGAGGCTAAAACATATGAAGAACGGTTGCAGGAACTGGGTATGTCTAGTTTAATAAAAAGAAGGACTAGGGGAGACACGATAGCAGTGTTCCAATATCTCAGGGGTTGCCACAAAGAAGAGGGAGTCAAACTATTCTCCAAAGCACCTGAGGGTAGAACAAGAAGCAATGGGTGGAAACTGATCAAGGAAAGAAGCAACTTAGAACTAAGGAGAAATTTCCTGACAGTTAGAACAATTAATAAGTGGAACGACTTGCCTGCAGAAGTTGTGAATGCTCCAACACTGGAAATTTTTAAGAAAATGTTGGATAACCATCTGTCTGAGATGGTATAGGGTTTCCTGCCTGGGCAGGGGGTTGGACTAGAAGGCATCCAAGGTCCCTTCCAACTCTGTTGTTATATTATATTATATTATCAAAATACATCAAAATACGACAATGCAGATTAAAGGCAATTGAAGTGGTGGTTTAACCACTCCCATCCCTATCTTTAGATTAAGTTAAACAGTTAAGTATTCTTGTTCCCTTGCTGTTAAACATTTGTATAAATGACATCATTATGTACCTTTCTAAAGAAGAATTCTATCCTCAACTCCTGTCCACCATTCTATTTTAATCCTCTTGTGCACAATATTGCCATATTATATACAATCCAAGTGGCCTTGTCTTGCTTCCTCAAAATCCAACTTTTTCCTCTAGAGACAAAGATATAACCCTCCCATGCAGCAATTGTATATGTGTCTGTTCAGCTGCAGAGATTAAGTCAGCAATGCATTGCCCATTTGGATTATACATAACACCTGGCACTTATAAATCCTAATATCAGAAATTTTAATTGTCCTTCTGATTAAGAAATTACAGTCTTCCTTCTGCAAAACCTAACCTAGACAACTACTACTGTATAAACATGATCAAATTTCTAGCAATAACTATGACTAACAGAAGCTGATTGGCTTCCTTCTTATTTTAAATGTAGTTTTTTTTTGTCTGGAACAATGGATAAATAATAAGATATAGTTTTGGAAGAAGCCAATATTCACTCCAACATTTGTTCAAGTTGGTTAAATGTGTCTAGTGAGCAGGGTAGTCCAGTGGTTGAATTCCACCACTGGACTACTTTTTTTACTACCGGTTCTGTGGGCGTGGCTTGATGGGCATGGCAGAGGAAGGATACTACAAAATCTCCATTCCCACCTCACTCTGGGGCCAGGCAGAGGTGATATTTGCCCGTTCTCTGAACTGCTCAAAATTTCTGCTACCAGTTCTCCAGAACCTGCTGACTAGCACCCCTGGGGTAGTCCCTTGCTCTCATGCCCTGGATACACCATCGTACATTCACATATTCACAACTTTGCACCTTTTTAACAAGCTAAATCCAATGCACTTTGATTCTCTTTTCACTTTTGCATCACAAATGAAAAACTCTGGAGAAAAGCCTGGGGCAATATTTACCTAATTTTAACTCCAAGTCTAAAGAGGAACAGAGGAGCAGAAATTTTAACAGCATCAGTTCCTCGCTAGAAAATCTGCTAATGTACAGTCTATGGTGCCCTTATAGGAATGCTTCTTTGCTTTCACTTGACTTTGCTTGGACCTTTCTAAATAGCCAAATATTTTAAAGATACAACAGATGATGATGATGATGATGATGTTGACGACAACAACAACAACAAGGATGATTGGCAAAGTCCATGATCCTAGATATTATGAATGCATACTAATGAAGACCATGCATTGCAATTTGGATTCTGAGCTTAGGTTTATTTATTTATTTGTCACAACATCATACAAAAAGATTATGTAGTATATACACATATAAACATATATAGGAAGAAGAAAAGAAAAACAATAGGACAGGAACGGTAGGCACGTTTGTGCGCTTATGCACGCCCCTTATGGTCCTCTTAGGAATGGGGTGAGGTCAATAGTAGAAAGTTTTTGGTTAAAGCTATTAGGATTATGAGAAGAGACCACAGAGTCAGGTAAAGTATTCCAAGCACTGATGATTCTGTTGCAGAAGTCATATTTTCTGCAATCTAGATTAAAGCGGTTTACATTAAGTTTAAATCTATTGGTTGCCCTTGTATTATTGCAATTAAAGCTGAAGTAGTCTTTGACAGGAAGGACATTACAATAGATGATTCTGTGAGTTAAACTTAGGTCTTGTCGAAGCGTGAGTTCCAAGTTTTCTAAGCCTAGGATTTCAAGTCTGGTGGGATAAGGTATTTTGTTGTTTTCAGAGGACTGGAGAACTCTTCTTGTAAAATATTTCTGGACACGTTCAATTGTATTGATGTCAGAGATGTGAGGGTTCCAAACAGGTGAGCTGTATTCTAGAATTAGTCTAGCAAATGTTTTATATGCTCTGGTTAGTAGTGTGGTGTTTTTGGAAAAGAAGCTACGCAAAATTAGGTTTACAACTCTTAGAGCTTTTTTTGCTATGTAGTTGCAGTGGGCTTTGGCACTTAGATCATTTGACATGAAAACTCCAAGGTCTTTAACGGGATGGGGGTTGTCTGTAAGGTAATGTCCATCTAGTATGTACTTAGTTTTAGGGTTCTTTTTTCCTATATGTAAGACTGAGCATTTGCTGGTTGAAATTTGGAGCTGCCAATTTTTAGACCAAGCGGTTAGATGGTCAAGGTCGTTTTGAATGATAGAAGTGTTGTCTGTGGTGTTAAATAGTTTGACATCGTCAGCAAAGAACACAATTACTTGAGATATGGTCACAAATATCATTAATGTATAGAATAAAGAGTGTTGGTCCAAGGACGCTGCCTTGAGGAACGCCACTCTTGACAGGAACAGGATTTGATAAAGCATTGCCAATTTTGACCACTTGTTGTCTGTTAGACAGAAAAGCAGATATCCATTTGTGGAGGGGTCCTGAGATGCCATAGGATGTTAGTTTAAGGAGAAGTTTATCGTACTACTGAGTCAAAAGCTTTGCAGAAGTCTATGTAGATTGCATCTATTGATTTGCCTTGATCTAGATTTGAAGTCCATATGTTTTGCAGTGGAGAAGTTGTAAGTTACATGATAACTTTTCCTGAAACCAAATTGTTTGTTGGAGAGTAGGTTGTTAGTTTCTAAGTGTGAGGTAATGGATTGATTGATGATAGATTCCATGACTTTGCAGGTGACGCAGCAAAGGGAGATCGGTCTGTAGTTTTCACTAAGCTGGGGTCTCCTTTTGAAGATGGGGATGACTGTATAGTGACCAAAGTTTGGGAAGAGAACTGGTAGTGAAAGCTTTATCAAAGATAATACTTAGGGTTCAGCTATATTAATGGAAAGTTTTTAAGAAATATGCACATAGACCATCAGGTCCAATAGAAAGCGATGGTTTTAAGTTGTGAAGAGCTTTACCAACGTTGTCTTCTGTGAAATCTATATGAGTTAAATCATCATAGTCATTGCTGGTTCGTTTGGAATGTTGGATATGTGTTATCGGAGTTAACAAAAACTGAGCCAAAGAAAATGTTGAAGAGGTTTTTTGACTGTTTCACATTGCATTCTTTGTTGTTAGAATCTTTAGTGGTGGGATGGATCTTGAAGTTTACGTTGACAAAATTATAAAAGGCACGATTGAATTTGTAGAAGGTTTTCTTCTTGCTTGGTGGTAATTTGTGCATTCAGTTTTATTTGGTTGCATATGTTTCTGTAACGGTTTCAAGTTTGTAACATAGCCTTTTTGTTTCTTTTCCAGAGGATTTTTTTTGATTGAAGCTTTTTATTGATATGGGTAGTTTGTTTTTCTTGGACATGGTAGTCATTGGTACATATAATTTAATGACTCTATTGATTTCAAGTAGGAAGATTCTATAGAGGTCATCAGTTATGCAGGTTGCAAACAGATTTTGCCAGTTCAGAAGTGAAAGATCGTTGTTTATAAGGTCATAATTGGCTTTGAAGTTGTAGTTGGGAGTTCTGGTGTTATGACGAAAGTATGGACGATATTGAGACAAAAATCAATCATGCAGTGGTCACTGTTTGAAAAGGTTCTTTAATTTGTAGTCCGTAAATTGAGTTTGGATTGTTGCTGATGATGTGGTCTAGGGAGTTGTTGACTCTTGTATTGTTAGTTACATGTTGTTCTTGACCTAGGTTTGAAAGAGCGTTGGAAAGTGTAGTATGGATTGGGTCAGTTGAACATTCATTGGTGATGAGAGGTAGATTTGTCACCCAGGAAGAGAGGTATGGGCAAGAGGTAGTCCATGTTAGCATTGAGGTTAGCATATTTGCGGTAATGTCAGTCGGGGCTCTGTAGCATAGTAAGAATCAAGAGTGTCAAGGATAGGTCGCACTATAGTTTCAGGAAGAGTTTATGTGCTACTTGGATATTTTTTAGATTCAGTGTGTAAAAGATAGCCACTCCACCACCTGGTTTTCCCGATCTGATCGAGCAGACTTGATATAAGCTTTGTCCATTAAAAGCTAGAGGCAGGTTAAAGAGTAGAATGCTCAATTGTAAGTTTTACCCATAACATCTCTTTAATGGTGTTATTCTCTAGAATAAACCTGGAAAGAGTCGTTGGCCAGGTAACAAGATGATTCATCTTATAAATCAAGTCCGTGAATGTTAAAGATTAAAGAGAGAAGTCAAATCTTCAGAAGCATTCTATTTGCATTAGAGATCAAAACTACATTTTGTCTAAAATTGCACTTTGTTCTATGGGAAGAGAGTATGCTTGTTTTTCCCAAAAGTGAAAGAAGCAGAATTCACTATAAAAATACAGAGAAGTGTACTCATACGTGATTTTTTTTAAATAGAAGCAAGTAGCAAGTAGCAAAAGTGGTACTACATTTATAATTTAGCTTATAAAAATATAGTACCGTACTGGTATTTCATATACTATTTCAAGCGCTGGACTGGGTTAGTTTTTAAATCTATGGGTTTTTAATGGGTTTTTATCCTAAATTTTTAATCTTAGATGTAAGTTTTAATTGATTTTTAATTGTATTTATAGTATTGTATTTTTATTTGACAGAATCACTGATCCTTCAGGCTGGTTAAAATAATGTTAAATAAATAAATAAATAATGGCAATAATCTCAGAAATTGAAAATCAGTTGCTTTAAAGAGGAGAAAGAGTTTACTCCTCCCAGAGTTTTTCTAGCTGATTTTCAAAGAATTTTCTATAATTTATCAGTGGTAAATATTGATTCATGGTAGTTTGAGATTATTTCTGAGTCTGAAGAACAGGATCTAAATGTTACCTAGAAACAAAGGCCACTGTACAAGGAACTCGAAAATATATGACTCCTCCGGGCATCGTTAATTTCTTTTGTCAGTTTCTTGGAAATGGGGAAGAAGAGCATAATATTGAAGTGGACTGGACTGTTTCAAAAATGTTTACTCATGATTTGAAAATGATGGTAATGCAAGACAGAAATATTGTCACCTCCACATCAATAGCCACTTCTGCAAAAACTGGTTTTCTACTTCCTGGAGGAAAAGCCGGGATTGTTTTCTGCTTTGTAACAATGGCATGCAGAATTCTAATATATCTCTTTGTCAGAACATACATGACCCTTGCAGGGGCGTGCCGAGGAGTTTAGTGGTTATCTATACGATAAAATCGCTCAGCTCCGGGACGGTCTGGACCGGGATGATCCAAGCGAGAGAGAGAACCGTCTTGTTGAACGGTTTGGGATGAGTTTGACCCTGTGGCTCGAGGCGTGGACAGGTTGTTGGGGAGGCTTCACGCCACGACATGTTTACTGGACCCGTGTCCTTCCTGGCTGGTACTGGCCACTCAGGAGGTGACACGAGGCTGGCTCAGAGGATTATCAACGCTTCTTTGTTGGAAGGGTTTTCCTGCCGCCTTGAAAGAGGCGGTGGTGAGACCCTCCTCAAAGCCCTCCTGGACCCAGCTATTTTGGGTAACTATCGTCCAGTCTCAACCTTCGCTTTGTTGCGAAGGTTGTAGAAATGCTGTGTGACAGCTACCCCAATACCTGGATGAAACTGTCTATCTAGACCCGTTCCAGTCCGACTTCGACCCGGATACAGCACGGAAACAGCTTTGGTCGCATTGGTGGATGATCTCTGGCGGGCCAGGGACAGGGGTACTCCTCTGCCCTGGTCCTATTAGATCTCTCAGCGGCTTTTGATACCATCGACCATGGTATCCTGCTCGCCGGTTGGGGGATTGGGAGTGGGAGGCACCGTGTCGGTGGTTCTCCTCCTATCTCTCCGACCGGTCATGAGCAGTGTTGACAGGGGCAGAGGTCGGCGCGAGGTGCCTCACTTGTGGGGTCCCGCGGGGTCGATTCTCTCGCCCTGCTGTTCAACATCTATGAAACCGCTGGGTGAGATCATCAGTGGCTTGGGGTGAGATACCAACAGTGCTGATGACACCCAGCTGTACTTTTCACCCCGGCCACCCCAATGAAGTTGTTGAAGTGCTGTCCCGGTGTTTGGAAGCTGCGGGTCTGGATGGGGAGAAACAGGCTCAAGCTCAATCCTCCAAGACGGAGTGGCTGTGGATGCCGGCATCCCGATTCAGTCAACTGCAACGGTTGACTGTTGGAGGCAGTTATTGGCCCCAAAGGATAGGGTGCGCAATTTAGGTGTCCTCCTGGATGACCGGCTGTCGTTTGAAGATCATTTGACGGCCGCTCCAGGAGGGCCTTCCACCAGGTTCGCCTGGTTCGCAGTTGCGCCTTCCTTGATCGGGATGCCTTGTGCACAGTCACTCACGCTCGTTACCTCTCGCTTGGATTATTGTAATGCTCTCTACATGGGCTCCCTTGAAGTGCACTCGGAGGCTTCAGTTAGTCCAGAATGCAGCTGCGGGTGATAGAGGAGCTTGGCGTGGCTCCCACGTAACACCGCTCCTCGCAGACTGCACTGGCTACCTGTGGCCTTCCAGTGCACTAAATGTTGGTTCACGACCTTTAAAGCGCCCATGGCTTAGGGCCTGGGTACTTACGGGACCGCCTGCTGTTACCACATGCCTCCCACCGACCCGTGCGCTCTCACAGAGGGACTTCTCAGGGTGCCGTCCGCCAAGCAATGTCACTGGCGGCCCCAGAGGAAGGGCCTTCTGTGGGGCTCCACACTTTGGAACGAGCTTCCCCAAGCTTACGCCAAATACCTGACCTTCGGACTTTCCGAACTGAAGACATATCTTTTCATTCATACGGCTGGCCTAAATATTAAATTTTATATTTTAAATTTTAAATTTTAAATTACATAAATTTTATCGATTTTAAATTCTCTATTAATTTTAAATGGGGTTTGGTTTTATAAATTTTAAGGTTTTAGGCTAATTATAATAAGTTTTTTAATTCGTATTTTAAATGGTATATTGTGGTGTTCTGTATTTTATTGTTGCCTGTACACCGCCCTGAGTCCTTCGGGAGAAGGGCGGTATAAAAATCAAATAAATAAATAAATAAATAAATAAAATAACAGGGCAAGGAAAAGCATCTCTTTCTTCTTCAGTAAATATTAAAAAGCTAATATTTCTTCATAGTTAAAGAAATTGCTTACTTGGAAAGTATGCATTACATTATTAAATTAACTTTTTATTAGGTGATAGCTGTAAAAGTTGAGACAAATTCATGAAGGAGATCATTAATAGTTATCATAAAGTTGATGCATAACTTTTAACAAATTTTCCATGTTCAGTTAGCCTATGAATACTATGTGCTGGGAAATGTAAGTACACTACCCAGGCTTCCTATTTCCTACTTCCTATGGGAAAACTTCCTATGGGAAAACTAGCCTTCTGATCACTTGATTTGACTGAGCATTTGAGCAGGCATTCTAAAATTTCAAACATCTTATGATTGGTGTAAATATAGATTATGAGTATAGCAGCACAGTATCTCTATTGCACTCTTTTATTATGCTTTTCCTATTGACTTCAGCTTTATGATGCATTGGTTCCTGCAGAAACCATTATTTCTCTTTTCCTTGCATCGCAGTTTTCCTCAAAACATACATTACCGATTGATTGATTTTCAAGTAGTGTTGACTCTTGGAGATTTGCTGTGCAAGCCCCTGCAGTTTTCTTGTCTAAATTTTCAGAAATGGTTTACCATTTTCCTTTGCCTAGAGCTGAGAGAGAAGGGTTGGCTTTATTTCTAAGGTGGAAGTAGAACTCCTGGTCTTCCAGTTTCTAACCTGGTACATTTTTTCACAATAGTGAAAAAACTAAAACTAAAATCCTACGGCATTTCAGGACCCCTCCACAACTGGATAATAGCTTTCCTGTCAAACAGACAACAAGTGGTCAAAATTGGCAATGCCCTATCAAATCCTGTTCCTGTCAAAAGTGGCGTTCCCCAAGGCAGCGTTCTTGGACCAACCCTCTTCATATTATACATTAATGATCTCTGTGACCATATTACAAGTAATTGTATTCTCTTTGCTGACGATGTCAAACTATTTAACACCACCAACAATACAACTACCTTTCAAAAAGACCTTGACTTTGTATCTGAATGGTCTAAACCTTGGCAATTCCAAATCTCAACCAGCAAATGCTCAGTCTTACATATTGGAAAAAAAACCCTAAACACAAAGTACAAGCTTTATGGACATTACCTTACAGATGACCCCCACCCTGTTAAAGACCTTGGAGTTTTTATTTCAAATGATCTAAGTGCCAAAGCCCACTGCAACTACATCGCAAAAAAGGCTTTAAGAGTTGTAAACCTAATCTTACGTAGCTTCTTCTCCAAAAACACTACACTACTAACCAGAGCATATAAAACATTTGCTAGACCAATTCTTGAATACAGCTCGATTGTCTGAAACCCATACCACATTTCTGACATCAACACAATTGAACGTGTCCAGAAATATTTTACAAGAAGAGTTCTCCACTCCTCTGAATACAACAAAATACCTTATGCCACCAGATTTGAAATCCTGGGTTTAGAAAATTTAGAACTACATCGCTTTTGACATGACCTGAGTTTAACTCATAGAATCATCTATTACAATGTCCTTCCTGTCGAAGACTACTTCAGCTTCAATTGCAACAATACACGAGCACACACTAGATTTAAGCTTAATGTTAACTGCTCCAATCTTGACTGCAAAAAATATGACTTCAGTAACAGAGTTGTTAATGCTTGGAATAAACTACCTGACTCTGTGGTTTCTTCCCAAAATCCCCAAAGCTTCAACCAAAAACTGTCTACTATTGACCTCACCCCATTTCTAAGAGGTGTGTAAGGGGCGTGCATAAGAGCACAAGTGTGCCTACCGTTCCTGTCCTATTGTTTCCTTTCGTTATACCCAATTAATATAGTTATTACATACTCATACTTATATATATGCTTATATATTGTATAGTTATTTCATGCTTATGCTTATATATACTGTATGACAAATAAAAAATAAAATAAATATTACATGAAACTGGCTGTCCCATAAGAATCATTATACTGATGTACTGTATATTTATAGTAGATACATTCAGGAGTAAAAACACAACTTAATGTATATTTCTTATATATGAGAAAGTATCAACAGCTAAAATTAAATGGTTAACTTGTCCTGCACTTTTATATAGAGGTATATTAGTTTATTCCTCCTCAAATGTTTGGCCACAATTCTGTGAAAGCAGACATACTCATTTAAAGATAGCAGATTGGAGAAATATTGTCCTTGATCATTTGAATGGTAGTTCATTAACCTTCTAGAAATCAACCTGAATACCTAGATGTCACCTATTTACCATACTTTTGAGCCCTTTTGGGCTGGATTAACAGTTTAGCAGTACTCCAATAGTTGCCATGGAAGTCTAACTTCCTGTTTTAGGTTCCTATGCTGGAATCAGGGGTGAAATACTACCGGTTTGGGGCGGTTTGTGAGTCAGTTATGTAGCTTTTGTGTTATTTTTGTGTAAAGAGTGATAATTGGTTTTCCTGGTCACATGACCACCAAGCCATGCCCACCCAGTCACATGACCACCAAGCCATGCCCAATGCTATACCCTGATAATCACCTCTCCTTCCCCAGTATGCTTTCCTATTATGGTACAGGTATATTCTTGGGAGAGGTACATGAAGCACACCAGGAATATTAGCATAAAACCTGCCTAGTGACTGCCCAGTTATAAAAAGCAGGCACATATATTAGGTAGTCTCACCTGGACTACTGCAATGCTCTCTACATGGGGCTCCCCTTGAAGAGCACCCGAAGGCTCCAGTTGGTTCAGAATGCAGCTGTGCGGGTGATAGAGGGAGCTACCTGTGGCTCTCATGTAACACCACTCCTGTGCAAGCTGCACTGGCTGCCTGTGGTCTTTCAGATGCACTTCAAGGTGCTGGTTACTACCTTTAAAGCGCTCCATGGCTTAGGACCGGGTTACTTACGGGACCACCTACTGCCACCGATTGCCTCCCACCGACCCGTGCGCTTTCACAGAGAGGGACTCCTCAGGGTACCGTCAGCCAAGCAATGTCGGCTGGTGGGCCCCAGGGGAAGGGCCTTCTCTGTGGGGGCTCCCACCCTCTGGAATGAACTTCCCCCAGGACTTCGTCAACTTCCTGATCTTCGAACCTTTCTCCGTGAGCTGAAGACGTTTTTATTTATTCGCGCAGGACTGGCATAGAATTTTTAGAAGTTTTTATTATTCGGTTTTAAATTTTAAAGTGGGTTTTATTATTTATTTTATTTATTTTATTTTATTTTTCAAATTTATATACCGCCCTATCTCCCTAAGGACTCAGGGCGGTTCACAGGCAGTTAAAATACATATAAATACAGATTAAAAAACAACAATTAAAAAACTTATTCTATTGCCGAATTTAAAAAACAATATAAATAATAAAAAACCCCTTAAAACCAATAACTTTAAAATCTAATCCAGTCCCGCGCAGATGAATAAGTGCGTTTTAAGCTCGCGACGAAAGGTTCGGAGGTCCGGAAGTTGACGAAGTCCTGGAGGGAGTTCGTTCCAGAGGGTGGGAGCCCTTCCCCTGGGTGTCGCCAGATGGCACTGCCTAGCTGACGGCACCCTGAGGAATCCCTCTCTGTGAGAGCGCACGGGTCGGTGAGAGGTATTTGGTAGCAGTAGGTGGTCCCGTAAATAGCCCGGCCCTATGCCATGGAGCGCTTTAAAGATTGTCACCAACACCGTGAAGCGCACCCGGAAGGCCACAGGTAGCCAGTGCAGTCTGCACAGGATAGGTGTAACACGGAGCCCGAGGCTCCTCTATCACCAGCAGCGCGTTCTGGACCAACTGAAGCCTCCGGATGCCCCTCAAGGGAGCCCCATGTAGAGAGCATTGCAGTAATCCAGGCGAGACGTCACGAGGCGTGAGTGACCGTGCATAAGGCATCCCGGTCTAGAAAGGCGCAACTGGCGCACCAGGCGAACCTGGTGGAAAGCTCTCCTGGAGACGGCCGTCAAATGGTCTTCAAAGACAGCCGTTCATCCAGGAGAACGCCCAGATTGCGCACCCTCTCCATCGGGCCAGTGACTCACCCCAACAGTCAGCCGAGGACTCAGCTGACTGTACCGGGATGCCGCATCCACAGCCACTCAGTCTTGGAGGATTGAGCTTGAGCCTGTTTCTCCCCATCCAGACCCGTCGGCTTCCAAACACCGGGACAGCACTTGATAGCTTCATTGGGGTGGCCCGTGTGGAAAAGTACAGCTGGGTGTCATCAGCGTACAGCTGGTACCTCACACCAAGCCACTGATGATCTCACCCAGCGGCTTCATATAGATGTTGAACAGAAGGGGCGAGAGAATCGACCCCTGCGGCACCCCACAAGTGAGGCGCCTCGGGGCCGACCTCTGCCCCCCTGTCAACACCGTCTGCGGCCGGTCGGGGGGATAGGGGGGGGACCACCGATAAACGGTGCCTCCCCCTCCCAATCCCTCCAACCGGCGCAGCAGGATACCATGGTCGATGGTATCGAAAGCCGCTGAGAGGTCTAATAGGACCAGGACAGAGGAACAACCCCTATCCCTGGCCCTCCAGAGATCATCCACCAACGCGACCAAAGCCGTCTCCGTGCTGTAGCCGGGCCGGAAACCGGACTGGAACGGGTCTAGATAGACAGTTTCATCCAGGTGCAGGGGAAACTGATATGCCACCATATTTCTACAACCTTCGCCATGAGCGGGTTGGAGACCGGACGATAATTACCTAAGACAGCCGGGTCCAGGAGGCTTCTTGAGGAGGGCCTCACCACCGCCTCTTTCAAGGCGGCCGGAAAGACTCCTCCAACAAGGAGGCACTCAGAATCGCCTGAGCCAGCCTCGTGTCACCTCCTGAGTGGCCAGCACCAGCCAGGAGGGCACGGGTCCAGTAAACACGTGGTGGCATTCAGCCTACCCAACAACCTGTCCATGTCCTCGGAGCCACAGGGTCAAACTCATCCCAACAAATGTCACCAAGACCACCTCAGACGCCTCATCTGAATCGCCGCAATTTTGGTCTAGACCGTCTCGCTGAGCGATTTTATCGTATAGATAACCGTTAAACTCCTCAGCACGCCCCTGCAACGGGTCATCCCGCTCCCCTGGTGAAGGAGGGAACGGGTCACCCAAACAGGGCGGCTGGGCGGTTATCTGCCGGCGCAATGAGGGAGGAGGCGTAGCGCCTCGCTTCCCTCAGTGCCACTAGGTAGGTCCTAGTATAGGACCTAACTAGTGTCCGATCAGCTTCTAAACGGCTAGACCTCCAGGAGCTCTCTAGGCGTCTTCTCCGGCGTTTCATTCCCCTCAGCTCCTCGGAGAACCAAGGGCGGTTGGGATCTGCGCCGGTCAGAGGTCGCAGAGGCACGACACGGTCAGCCCCAGCCGCAGCCCGTTGCCAGGCTGCGGCTAGTTCCTCTGCCGTGCCGTGAGCCAGACCCTCAGGAAGTGGCCCAAGCTCCGTCCGGAACCTCTCCGGGTCCATCAGGCGCCTGGGGCGGAACCAACGTTGTGGTTCCGTCTCCATGCGGTGTTGAGTGGCGGTCAGAAAGTCCAGGCGAAGGAGAGAGTGATCTGACCATGACAAAGGTATTGTTTTCAATGCATTTTAAATTTAATAAGTTTAATATTTAATAAGTTTTTAAATTATTGCTTTTATTCTGTATTTATTCATTGTGGTTTTATTTGGCTGTGAACCACCCTGAGTCCTTCGGGAGAAGGGCGGTATAAAAATTTAATAAATAAATAAATAAATAAATAACAGCAATATGGGAAGGTGCTGAAGGAGGACGATCACTTTACTGATAAAAGCATAGGTATCATTTTGTACTATGTGGGAGAAGGTATTGGTAAACCACTCCTGCATTTTTACCAAGAAAATCATATGAATAGGCAAGACAAAGTGCTTATTGCTATAATGGGCCTCTCAAGATAATAGTTGGGTGATATTCAACATGCTGCTGAGGAGGAACTAAGAACCTTTCAGAATATGAAACAACCTTTAGAAATGTTGTTTATCATATGACTGGGTATACAAAAAATGAGACGGGGCTGCATATTCTCCTTTTATTTATACCACATAGATGTGGAATTGTATATTTAGGCAATTTGGATTGGAAATAGAAGAGTGTGGCTTTAAAAGTTGAAGAAGAGACATCAATATTTGTACTATGCTTATGCCACATTACTCTGATAGGTGCAAAAACATGCAAATGTTCTGCAAACTTTAGATCAGTGTTTCTCAACCTTGGCAAATTTAAGATGTATGGACCATAATGGCTAGGCAATCTTGGGAACCGAAGTCCCACACATTTTAAAGTTCCTAAGGTTGAGAAACATTACTCCAGAAAGTGAAAGGACACAATAAAAACTGTAGATCACACTTTGGCCTGATTGGGAAGTGAAGTGATTCTGCAACATGGATGATGATGATGATGATGATGATGATGATGATGATGATTGTGGTATTTCAGTACTCATCATTTCTGGGAGGTGCATTGAGTGCCAAAACACTGACCAAACAAAATTTTCTCATAAAGAATAATGTAATGAGTAACGTAAGTCACTGTATGTCAACGTAATGGCAGTGAACACAGAAAAGTTCTAGCTTGTGCATTAAGAACCATTTACATTTACAGACCCCTTGCATCCTGGACATAAACTGTTTCAACTCCTACCCTCAAAACAACGCTATAGAGCACTGCACACCAGAACAACTAGACACAAGAACAGTTTTTCCCCAAAGGTCATCACTCTGCTAAACAAATAATTCCCTCAACACTGTCAAACTAGTTACTAAGTCTGCACTACTATTAATGTTCTCATCGTTCCTATTGTTCATCTCCTCCCACTTATGACTGTGTGACTGTAAACTTGTTGCTGGTATCCTTAAGATTTATATTGACTGTTTCCTAATATGATTTGATTGCTTATTTGTTCCCTATGACTATCATTAAGTGTTGTACCTTATGATTCTTGATGAATGTATCTTTTCTTTTATATACACCGAGAGTGTATGCACCAAGACAAATTCCTTGTGTGTCCAATCACACTTGAACAATAAAGAATTCTATTCTATTCTATTCTATTCTATTCTATTCTATTCTATTCTATTCTATTCTATTCTGCAAACAATGAGTACTGGGATAACATTTTCATGTCAAAATGTGTTGAGTATCAGATTGGATGAGTTTCAACGCAGTTGAGCACCAAGGTACCACTGTATTCCGATTCTTTTCCATCATGCTTGCAGATAATGACATAGTGTGAGAGGAAAGACAATGAGACTGAAGAGAACAATTTTCTCTGCCAAGCTCTTTCGTTTGAATATGAGAGAGGTAATAATTTAATGATCCAATTCCCACTCTGTGTAGAGGAGAGGTCATTCTTTGAGGAAAGTCCACATGGACCTTTGGCTGAGTTTATAATTATGCAGTAAAAAGGCAGTAGTAAAAATAGTAATAAAAATGAAATAACTCACATATAAATTAAACCAGCAGAGGGAGTTTGAACATAGAGAATTTTACAGAAAAAAAGTAACCTCTCTGAGATTTCATTATGTTTTTACTTAAGATCATGTTGTGAAGTGTGAGAACAGTTGCATGAGAACAAGAACGCTGTGGAGAAAAATAATCAATGAATCAGATGAGTCCCTTTCCCAAATATTGAGGACTCTGGCAGGGAGTATTTTTGAGTATTAGAAGAGTCCTGTGTTTAGATGCTACTATAAGCAACTATGCAGGCTGAAGGGGCTCTTTTATCTTGCCCCAGTTAACATGAATTATCATTTTTCAAAATCAGTTCTTACTTTGTAATGAAGTAATATTTTCATAAATAAGTACTAGTCATAGAGTTTTGTATAAGATTTATCTGCATAGTGCTCTAAATTTGAATTGATCTTAGTAAGATAACAGACAGACAGGAGCTAAGACAAAGGGATAAACAAGCATCTTTGTTCACTCCCTCTTTCCCAGGAAAGGGAAAACAAAAATTATTAGTGGAGGCAAAGGATTTTCTTTCTACAGTTTTGAAAGTCGAAATAGAAGTGATAGAAAAACTTCAAGAGATTCAAGAAGGCGTGGTGATCCAAGAGCCTTCATTGCTGCCAGTATTAGAGGAACCACAAGAGCAAAGGGTGACAAGAGGAGCCCTTGTTGATTGGACAATACTGGAAGAAAGAAGAGATACCTACAATAGAAGAATGGATACTGAAAGTTATTAATTTGGCTGAGATGGCTAAAATCTCAGCGTTTTTAAAAGACAATACGCAGGAAAGATATTTAATTGAATGGAAAAAATGGATTGATTATCTACAAAACAGATATCAGATTAAGAAATATCAGATTGCCTTTGAATAATTAGAAAGTTATTTTATGTAATGGGGAGGGGGTTGGGAGATGAAAAGCTTTGGATGTGGTTATTTGGATTGGAAGGGAAAATTTTATTCTATGTTTGGTTTATGTATAACAATACCTTGTGATTGACCCGGGAAGCCGGGGGGGGGAGGGGTTTTTTTTGGGAGGGAGGGGGAAAAAAGGGGGAAAATGTTTTTGTTTTTTAAAACTCTTTCAATAAAAAAAAAATAATTATTAGTGGACGTGCCCTCATTTTCACTTTTCAAAACTGAGCCAGACTTGTAATGGCCCATGATTATGCTGGTGACAATTTTTTCAGGAAATTCAGATAAGCCAAGCACAGCAGCATTTGGTACAGCTGGCCAGAAAGGTCTGCCAAAACGTGTCCCCAGACAAAGGGGCTATGGTCGCTTAACAATTTTGTGGGTTGCAGAAAGCTAAGGACTCTAGGAACGGGATTGGCAGAAGTTTCCACAATGGGAATAAGCCCACTATCAAGCTTAGCAAACCTTCAGAATCACAATTTGAGCTGAAATTTGAGACAATAAAATTGAATCAGCTGTTCATTAACGGGATGGTCATAGGATGAAATAGATGTAATGTAATCTGAACAGAGCCAAAGGCTATCTGCTGAAGTGCTCTTGGAGGTGATTTGAAATTAATATTTGATTGTCTTTATTCTGCTAATTTTAAACACTGAAAACAAGGAGAAAAGCCCATGACTGCACCCAAATCCCTTCATCCTGCTTCAAGGGAAGGGATGGGAAGGGAAGAGAATTTAGCAACCTGAAGAGAGTAAATTGAAGTAAGCATCCATTTTTATCCCACTTTTTCCTTTGAGCTATTGAAAGAGAGTTATAAATCCATCAAGTGAATGGTTTCTTACATTGCAGGAGCTGAGCCATGTTAGCTTATGGTATCCAAAAAGCAGGAGTCTGGTAGCACCTTTTTCAACAATGAGGACCCAGGTTGTTGGGGGCAATAATTTGACTTTGTATATAAATATACAAATAGGATGAAGACTATTGCTAACATAGTGTAAGCCGCCTTGAGTCTTCGGAGAAGGGTGGGATATAAATGCAAATAAAAAAATAAAAAAACCCTAAATATTTTATTTAAAGGTGCATTTTTCTCAAAATTATGCATGTGATGAAGTGAGCTGCAGCTTTATTGATTGATTGATTGACTGATTTGATTTGTTTGCCACCCACTCACCTCAAAATTTGACTTTTGATCAAATGTTCTAGTAGGCAAAAGTGCTTACAGACTCTTTCTCTCACACTACTTACAATTCAGGAAGCAGAAGGAAGGGTGAGAATGAATGAATGAATGAATGAATGAATGAATGAATGAAGCAACTAAAAAAAACCCCATCAATCCTAATTCTATAAGTTTGTAAGCAAATTGCGTCTCAGGTAGAAAAAAAAATCAAGTAACTCCACTCTCCAACACCAATGATAGAATGGAAACATAGAGGTTCAGAGCTGCTTTAGGCACAAAATATGGAAGTGTCCCATCAGATCTGCAACATCAATCCGATTGCTCATTAGAAGGCAATGTCCTTCCACATCTTGCAGTACTTGGACCACAAGAGCTTTGAGATGAATACTAATAGCACTTGAAACTATGAGTAATGAAATAACATTTATATAAACCTACTTGTCTACTTTTATGTAGGTTTTGAACATTTCTCATGTGCTCTGCACCTATAGAGACACTTTATATTGCCACTATTAAATGTCTGGTTGAACCCTCTGTTTTATTTAGTTATTCAATTTCTACACCACCCAACTCTGCACACATATCAAAGAGATCAGGATTAAATCTACCTGTTCTAAGCTCAGGTGAATTGTGGAACTCTGCTCCTTCTCCCTAGGTTACTTTGGCATTAATTCATTTTTACTCTGCATCCATTATTATAGCATTTGTATTCTTGTCTTCAAATTTCTGCTCAAATCCCAGGTTTCTGGTCTTTCTGTGTAATTAAGATTGTATAGTTTGCCATCATTTTCCTCTTTGGGTCTACTTTGTAATTTATAAATCCTATGAGACAGGGATCTATATTATTCTTTTATCAATAATCAGGAATTTAAATCCAATGGTACAGAAATATTAGAATTTAATTTAATGGCAAGATGGTTAATTATCAGTCAATACACAATAAATCCAGTATATCTAATATGTAAATAAAAGAGAATAAAAAGGCAACGGATCATGGGAGAACCTATTTCTTGGCAAGCTAGAAAAATGTGGGATAGACAGCATTACCACAAGTTGGGTTTGTAAGGAGCTGTGGTGGTACAGTGGTTAGAATCCAGTATTACAGGCTCATTCTGCAGAATTCAATCCTCATTGCCTCAGGGTTGACTCAGCATCCCATCCTTCCAAGGTTGGTAAAATGAGGATCCAGATTGTTGGAGTCAACATGCTGACTCTGTAAAACCACTTAGAAAGGACTGTAAAGCACTGTAAAGCAGTATATAACTCTAAGTACTATTGCTAGTGCTAACTGGTTGACAAATCTTACTCAGTGTGTAGTCCTCAACATGGAAGGAAGGAAGCAGTGGGGTACCCCAAGGTTCCATTTTGGGCCCAAAACTCTTCAACATCTTCATAAATGATTTAGATAAGGGAATGGAAGGGGAACTCATCAAATTCGCAGACAACACTAAGTTGGCAGGAATAGCCAATACCCAGAAGACAAGCTCAAGATTCAAAAAGATCTTGACAGACTTGAACACTAGGCCCTATTTAACAAAATTAAATTTAGTGTAGATAAAAGTAAGGTTTTACACTTAGGCAAGAAAAACCAACTGTATAGGTACAGGGTAAGTGAAACTTAGCTTAATGCCAGTAACTGTGAGAGGTATTTTGGAGTCCTAGTGGACAATCAAATATGAGCCAATAGTGTGCTGCGGCAGCCAAAAGAGACAAGAAAAAAAAATCAAGACCATGTGAAGCTCTAATACCATCATCACAATATAAAAAAGATGTTGAGAGTCTGGGAAGATGCAGAGAAAAACAACAAGAATGATTAGGGATCTGGAGGCTAAAACATATGAAAAATGGTTATAAGAATTTAGTATGTCTAATCTAATGAAAAGAAGGACTGGGCGAGACGTGTTAGCAGTGTTCCAAAATTTGAGGATCTGTCAGAAAGATGATGGGGGCCGGTGTGTGTGTGTATCAAACTATTTTCCAAAGCACCAAAAGGCAAGACATGAAACAATGGATGGAAACTAATCTAGGAGAGAAACAGCCTATAACTAAGGAGAAATTTCCTAATGATGAGAACAATCAACCAATGGAACAGCTTGCCTTCAGAAGTTGTGGGTGTGCCACCACTGGAGGCTTTCAAAAAAGATAAAAGTTTTTAACCTTAGGTCTTCATTTTTTCATATATATGACATTTAAAAGGTAATGGGCAGGGCTAAGGCTTATCTGGTCATCCTTAAATCTAACTCTGTGTTTCAGTCTTGGTGCTAGGCAACCAATCTCATGCTTTCAAAATCCATGAAATCCAAGGATCCAAGGAAAGAGTGGAGGGCACATCCATTAATCTGTAAATTTTTTTCTGCACATCGTCTCCAAAGGGACTGGAAACAGCCAGACAGTAGTGGCCATGGTGGTGCAGTGTTAGAATGCAGTACTGCAGGCTAACTCACTGCTCACTCCAGGAGTTCAATTCTGAGCGGCTCAAGGTTAACTCAGCCTTTCATGCTTCCAAGGTCGGTAAAATGAAGACCCAGATGGTTGTGGGCAACATGCTGACTCTGCAAATCATTCAGAGAGGGCTGTAAAAGCACTGTGATCGTCTGTGTTTCAGATACATGGAAGAGAATCCTAAAGTATTTCAAGTATGGTCTGCTCAGCATGGGATCCATTTTGGAATCATCTATGTTTTATTTGTCTCTTTGTGAAAACAGTGACTTTTATCTGTTGCAGTGAATGCACTTGGCTTCCTCTTCACAATACTTGGCAAGGGCTTGCAACACATCCTCAAATGAATCTGAGCACAGGGAGTATTACTGAGGTAATTTACATATCAAGGCATTATCAATTAATAAGTATGTGTGTGTACTGTTTACCACAGAGTGGATACGTGTGCTTATCTGTGTTGGTTCAGAACAAAATTATTTACTGTGATAATTACATCTAGTTCACCCTGAAATATTACAGAACAATTACCTGTGAATATTTATTTGTTTTACAAGTGTTTAAAGCTGTAGAGAAAGAATGGGAAACCTCACGCTTCTCCAGAATTGCTGAACTACAACTCCAGCAGTCCCAACCACTGTGGACAATGTTGGGAGATGATGGGAGCGGTAGACAATCAACAGCTAGAGGAAGCTCCCTGCTTCTGCAAAAATATAATTGTCCTTTTCATAACAACATAGCTCAACATCTTTTTCAATGATTACAATTTTATTTTGGCAGATTGCTATTTATTGTTACAGAGGTCATCATTTGATATGACATTATAATCTTTTGCAAGAAACAAGAGAATTCCCCTTCTCACTTAATGTAGAAAGAGTAAATCTGAAGCCAGTGTGAAATGAGGAAGCAGGAAAATGATTATCTTTGTTGGGACAGCCAGTTCAAGAGAGGAGTTTCTCAACCCATAAGATAATTTTCTTCCGGCATTATGAGAATGTAAATGTGCAGTGATGTGCAATTGTGGACAGGAAGATAAAGATCAAAGAAAGTGTACAGTAAAGAGGTGTTATACCAATTTGAATGTAGAGATTGCATATCATAGTCCTATCCTTCTGGGAAGCATTTTAACCTAATTATATAAGTATGCAAACAAGACAGGCCAATTTAATTTCACCATCAAGGAGATAAGAGGCAGGTGCCTGATCAGTGCTGCACAAGACGACACCTGGAATACTGCATCCAGTTTTGGTCAGCACATTACAAAAAAGAGATTGAGACTTTGGGAAAAATGCGGAGCAGAATGACTAACATGATTAAAGGCCTGGAGATAAAAGCATATGAAGAATGGCTGCAGGAACAGGGTATGGCTAGTCTACAGAAAAGAAGGACTAGGGGTGACATGGTAGCAGTATTCCAGTACTTGAGGTCTGCCTCAAAGAGGAGGGGATCAATTTATTTGCCAAAGTATCAAAAGGAAAGACAAGAAACAATGGATGGAAACTAATTAAGGAGAGAAGCAACCTGGAATTAAGAAGACACTTCCTAACAGTGAGAACAATTAACTAGAGGAACAGCTTGCCTTCAGAAATTGTGGGTGCTTCATCACTGAAGGTTTTTAAGAAGAGACTCTTCAGACACTTGTCTGAAATGGTATATGCTTGAGCAGGGAGTTGGATTAGAAGACCTCAAAGGTTCTTTCTTTAATTAGATTAAAGAAAGGCAAGAGGAGGAAGGAAAACAGATTGGAGCCCTGCCAGGTTACCTTGTTTGCTCCCTCTGATTCATTTGCATCCATCTGGCCTTTAATGAGGAACAAGCAAAACAACTCTCACAACTGTGAGGAGCAAAACAATTATCAGATTAAAGAAGGAGAAGCCAAAGGTGCTTTTTTCAAGAGGCAACTGGACTTTGTGGTGTTTTTTTTAAAGACATTTCTCTTCTCATCCAAGAAGCTTCTTCAGCTCTGACTGGATGGTGGGGAATGGAATATTATACAGACTTTCTAAATGAATAGAAGTAGACCTGTTACCACAGAAGAGATACACTGCTCCATCATACAAAGAATACAGGTTTCTCATTTCTGAAGTTGTTCTTTCACACACATCTGGCAGTATGCCAAAATTTGGGAAATGACAGTGCCTTGATTGCAAAACACTGTTTAAATCAGTGGTAGTCAACCTGGTCCCTATTGCCTACTAGTGGGCGTTCCAGCTTTCATGTTGGGCAGTAGGGTTTTGTCCGATACTGAAGCACGTTCCTTTTTTTTAATTTAATTGACTTTTTAAAAAAATTCATAGCATTATTTAAAAACATTTTCATTAGGTTTTCATAAAATTCCCCGTTACAATTTAAATTTCTGAAAATATACTATTTGTATCACCTACGCGTAAATTTAGTTCTCGTTATGTAAGTGAAACTAAATGGTGCTATAGTGCGACCGCTAACAGAAGAGCTTCATCCCAGAATAGCTCATGCATCTCCCCCCACACCACCCAGCTGTAACAGACAAGCAGAGCTGGTAGCCAGACCCCCCCCACGATGGACCCAATCCACGATGCATGAGAGGCATGCACAGATGACGATACATTTTTTTAAAATTTACATTTATATCCCGCCCTTCTCCGAAGACTCAGGGCAGCTTACAGTGTGTAAGGCAATAGTCTCATTCTATTTGTATATTTACAAAGTCAACTTATTGCCCCCCCAACAATCTGGGTCCTCATTTTACCTACCTTATAAAGGATGGAAGGCTGAGTCAACCTTGGGCCTGGTGCGACTAGAACCTGCAGTAATTGGAGGCAGCTGTGTTTTAATAACAGGCTATCTTACAGCCTGAGCCACTGCGGCCCCTGGCATGGCACGTTACTGTGGAACCGGTGGGTGGTTAGAAAATTTTACTACTAACAGAGATACAAAAGTGGGCGGTAGGTATAAAAAGGTTGACTACCCCTGGTTTAAATGAAGAGATTAAAGAGATTTTGATTAAAAACAAAAGCTGTTTTTATTTCTTCATTACTATGAGCAGCTGCTGGAAAACTCAAGTTCTCCTAAACATAAAATTTGGTTATAAAAACCTATTTCTTGGTAAGCTAGAAAACCTTGGGATAGACAGCATCACCACCAGAAGTATTTGTAACTGGCTGACAAATCATACTCAACAAGTAGTCCTTAGTAGTACTACATCTACATAGAAGGAAGGAAGCAGTGGGGCACCACAAGGTTCTGTTTTAGGCCCAGTACTCTTCAATATCTTCATAAATGACTTAGATGAGGGAATAGAAGGGGAACTCATCAAATTTGCAGAAGACACTAAGCTGGCAGGAATAGCCAACACCCAAAAGACAAGCTCAGGATCCAAAAAGATCTTGGCAGACTTGAACAATGGGTCCTATCCAACAACATGAAATTTAATGTGGAGAAAAGCTCATTTACATTTAGGCAGGAAAAATCAATGGTATAAGTACAGATTAGGCGATAACTGACTCAAAAACAGTAACTGTGAGAGGGACCTTGGCGTCCTAGTGAACAATCACTTAAATATGAGCCAGCAGTGTGCAGCAGCAGCCAAAAAAGCTAAAAAATGTTTGGTTGTATAAACAGAGGCATAAAACCAAAATCATGTGACCTATTAGTACTAATATGCCATCCAGTTTTGGTCACCACAAATGCTGTTGAGACTGGAAAAAGTGCAAAGAAGAGCAACTAAGGTGATTAAAAGCCTGGTGACTAAAACATATGAAGAAGGGTTGTAGGATTTGGGTTTAGCTAGAAAAGAAGGACTGGGGTGACATGATAGCACTATTCCAATATTTGGGAGGTTGCCACAAAAAGAAGGGGGGTCAACTTATTTACCAAAGCACCAAAAGGAAAGACAAGAAACAATGGATGGAAACTAATCAAGAAGAGAAGTAATCTGGAACTAAAGATAAACTTCCTAACAATTAGGACAATTAACCAGTGGAACAGCTTGCCTTCAGAAGTTGATGTAGGTGCTTCATCACTGGAATTTTTAAAGAAGAGACAGGATAATCATCTGAAATGGTTATAGAGTCTCCTGCTTGAGAAGGGGGTTGGACTAGAAGACCTCCTAGGTCTTCTCCTGCTCTGTTCTGATTGATATATGTCTATGGAGATTCTCAATCATCCAGGTCATGGTTGTCCCAAAGGTGCTTTTTCAGGAGGCAACTGGACTTTCTGGTTTTTCTTTGAAGACATTTCGTTTCTCATTCAAGAAGCTTCTTCAGCTCTGACTGGATGGTGGGAAATAGGAGGATTTATACTCCTTTCAGACAGCTGGTCATTTGCATTCTTTTAGCAAGTTGTTAAGGCCACCTGAAAGTTTACCTGTGTTGTCAGGGTCACCTGAATAGTGCAAATGGGTGTGAAGCCTTCTTGGAATTGCTGAAAGGATTGTAGATTGGAGTTAGATGATGTTGTATCCCTCCCTCTCTGTTGAGAGAGGGCTTTTCAATTTTGACATAGATGGCCCCTTTGACCAATCTATGTCTATAAGTTTTTATTATTTTAAAAAAATGAAGTTGCAATAAGATGTATTTGTCAAACTTGGACTGTCCCACATTTGTCAAATTGAGGTGGAAAAAATGCAGTCAAAGGCATCTGGGAGCATATGAAATCAGAAATAGCTCTTTCTATGTTCAACTGGATTATCATCTACATCACTGTTTCTCAATGTCAACCACATTAAGATGTGTGGATTTCCCCAAGCTGGCTGAGGAATTCTGGGAGTTGAAGTCCACACATCTTAAGATGCTGAGGCTGAGAAATATTGATCTAGGTGAATGATTACAGGATTGTAGTCTAGGCCCCCACATATGGAAGAATTTTAAAGAGATTCACCCATAAATTGGGGTTGGGGTATGGATTATTGCTATTGCTTGTGCCTAGGTCAGGGAACATACAAATGAAGTCACTATCCCAAGCACTTTGAACTATACCCGCAAGCACAATGAAAGCTAGGGCAGCTGTTTTGGCAACAGAATCAGGTGATTCCTGTACCTACCCAGCCATTAATGTAATCTGACACACATAGTAATGGGCACTGTTCTTTTATCAGAGCGGGTTGGCTTAAGAGCAATAGGAGTTGCTTTTCCATACATCTTTTCAGTACTGTACACACACACACACACACAGAGAGAGAGAGAGAGAGAGAGAGAGAGAGAGAGAGAGAGAGAGTGTAATACTAGTAATATATGTGTGTTTGCTTAGTTTTTCCATTATAATAATAACAACAGAGTTGGAAGGGACCTTGGAGGCCTTCTAGTCCAACCCCTTGCCCAGGAAGAAAAACCCTACACCATCTCAGACAGATGGTTATCCAACATTTTCTTAAAAATTTCCAGTGTTGGAGCATTCACAACTTCTGCAGGCAAGTCGTTCCACTTATTAATTGTTCTAACTGTCAGGAAATTTCTCCTTAGTTCTAAGTTGCTTCTTTCCTTGATCAGTTTCCACCCATTGCTTCTTGTTCTACCCTCAGGTGCTTTGGAGAACAGCCCGACTCCCTCTTCTTTGTGGCAGCCTCTGAGATATTGGAACACTGCTATCATGTCTCCCCTATTCCTTCTTTTTATTAAACTAGACATACCCAGTTCCTGCAACCATTCTTCATATGTTTTAGCCTCCAGTCCCCTAATCATCTTTGTTGCTCTTCTCTGCACTCTTTCTAGAGTCTCAACATCTTTTTTACATCCCGGTGACCAAAACTGAATGCAATATTCCAAGTGTGGCCTTACCAAGGCATTATAAAGTGGCACTAACACTTCACATGATCTTGATTCTATCCCTCTGTTTATGCAGCCCAGAACTGTGTTGGCTTTTTTAGCAGCTGCTGCACACTGCTGGCTCATATCTAAATGGCTGTCCACTAGGACTCCAAGATCCCTCTCACAGGTACTACTATTGAGCAAGGTACCACAAATACAGTACCTGTGTATTTTGTTTTTTTGGCCTAAATGTAGAACCTTATTTTTTTCACTGTTGAATTTCATTTTGTTAGATAGCGCCCAATGTTCAAGTCTCTCAAGATCCTTCTGTATCTTGAGCCTATCTTCTGGAGTGTTGGCTATTCCTGCCAGCTAGGTGTCATCTGCAAATTTGATGAGTTCCCCATCTATCCCCTTGTCCAAGTCATTGATGAAGATGTTGAAGAGTACTGGGCCTAAAACAGAGCCTTGGGGTACTCCACTGCATACTTCCCTCCATGTGGATGTAGTTCCGTTGAGGACTACATGTTGAGTGCGGTTGGTCAGCCAGTTACGAATCCATTGGTGGTAGTGCTGTCTAACCCATATTTTTCTACTTTATCTAGTAGTAGGTTATGGTCTACTTTATCAAATGCTTTACTGAAATCCAAGTAAATTATATCGACAGCATTCCTCTGGTCTACTAATTTTGTCACTTTGTCAAAGAATGCAATAAAATTAGTCTGGCATGATCTGTTTTTGACAAACCCATGTTGGCTTTTGGTTATTACTTTGTTTGCTTCTAGGTGTTTGGTGATTCGTTGCTTGATTATCTTTTCCAGAATCTTTCCCGGTATTGAGGTCAGGCTGATAGGTCTGTAGTTTCCTGGATCTGTTTTTTTTTCCTTTTTTGAAGATGGGAACTACATCAGCTCTTTTCCAGTCCTCTGGCAGTTCCCCTGTGCTCCAGGATCTTTGAAAGATATAGTTCAGTGGTTCTGAGATCACGTCTGCCAGTTCCTTCAGAACTTTGAGGTGTAATCCATCCGGTCCTGGTGATTTGAACTCGTCTAGGGTAGACAGGTGTTCACTTACCATTTTCTTCCCTATTTTAACTTGTGTTTTTAATCTGTTTTTTGTGATGCTGTTTTTGATAGGTTGGATTGTTTTTTCCTTTTGTGTAAAGACAGATGCAAAAAATGAGTTAAGTAGATCTGCTTTCTCCCTGTTGCTTGTCATCTTCTTGCCACTTTCTCCCAGCAATGGGCCAATTGTTTCCTTGACTTTTTTCTTGTTTTTAACATGTTGGAAGAAGCTTTTTTTGTTATTTTTTACTTTTGTCGCTAGCCTTTGTTCATTGTGAGCCTTAGCTTTCCTCACTTCATCTTTACAGGCTCGGGCTATTTGCTGATATTCTGCCTTAGTTATTTGCCCCTCTTTCTACTTTTTATATTTGTCCTTTTTGTCTTTCAATTTGTCAGATAGTTCTTTATGCATCCATGCTGGTTTCTTTTGAGATCTATTATTTTTCTTCTTCATTGGTATTGTGCCAAACTGCGCTTTTATAATCTCACTTTTCAAAATTTTCCAAGCTTCTTGAGTTGTTTTCCCCTTGAGGATTCTCATCTATGGAATCCTTCTCAAGCTTTCTCTAAGTTTATTGAAATTAGCTCTCTTAAAGTCCAAGACTCTAGTTTGATTTTGTTCTACTACTTGTATTTGCTTAATGTCGAATTCCAATATTGCGTGGTCACTTGCCCCCAAGATTCCTGTAGCTTCAATACCTTCTATCATTTCATCTCTATTAGTGAGAATTAAGTCCAGTATGGCTGATCCCCTTGTTGCCTTCTCTACTTTTTGGGAAACAAAGTTGTCTGCTAGGTTTGTTAGGAACCTGTTGGATCTTCCACTTAGTGCAGAGTTTGTTTCCCAGTTGATGTCAGGGTAGTTAAAATCCCCCATTACTACTGTGATGTGCTTCCTACATACCTTAGTTAGCTGACTAGCAAAAAGTTCATCTACTTCCTCTGTTTGGTTAGTTAATAATTAATTAGTTAATAACAAAGTCAAAGGAAAATAAAAGTAATGATCTCTTTGAGTTAAGCTTGCCTCTTTGTGAATATTCCCATAGTTTTCTTGGGTTGCCATTGCTGCCTTGTCTCTGTGATTGCCTTTTAATTCTCCATTCTTCCCCCCTAGTTTTGGCTTCCCTGATGTCCCCGTATCCAGTGGTGGGATTCAAGTAATTTAACAACCGGTTCTCTGCCCTAATGATTTCTTCCAACAACCAGTTTACCAAACTGCTCAGAAGGTTAATAACCAGTTCTCCCAAAGTGGTGCGAACTGGCTGAATCCCACCACTGCCCATAGGTACACAGGATATAGAATGTCTACACACTCCCATTAAAATGCCAGGTATTTGAGATGTAAAATATAATAATACAAAGATAAATCATTTCAGGATTTTTTCCTACTTTTGATATAACATATAAACTTACAATTCAACTGAAAAACAAACTGAACTGAAATCTTATAGAGGGGAAAACAGCAAAAAAAAAAAAACTAAATAAAGTGCCTAGGGATGTGGCTGTGTTCAGAATTAACCAATCACATTCATACATTTTACCAGAGGTGTGTAGACTTTTGATAACCATTGTATGTCTGAGTTCAAGCAGGCCACCATGTTTTGAGGCATGAAATTCGTTAAATAAGAATCTCTCTGGTGATATTTCACTGCACATAATTCCTCTCTCCTTGGTACAGGATGATAGTTTCTGGGAGTTGGAGGGATAGGAGCAGTGTTATTTCTCGTGGTGTATAAAGGTCAGTGCTGCTTGTCCAGGCAGATGCCTAAATGGAAGCTCCAGATCTCCCTGTAGGCCACCATGTTCCTTCTTCTTGATTTTTTGGGTTTTTTACATGGAGAGAACTGCCAGATTGTATGTGGATTCTGTTCCAGGTCTGTGCAAAAGGAATCATGGGTGTTTGGCTGGTGGCATGCGATGATTTGATGCTGCAACCTCTATTCAGGCTGTAATTAGGGAGGGGTGGAACAAGGGCTGCTCTGGTGCTTCTCTCGGTGGTAGGAGAATGGCATGCAGTCTCCATGACCTGTGGAACCACATTCATGTCCCATACAGTCCCAGGTGTATTGCAACATCCTCCCAATAAGATGTTCCAGTTATTAATTCTGCAAGCTCACACGAGTACTTTTGCTGCATCGCAGGAACATCATGAATAAGGACTTAGGTATTCATTTGTTTATCTTTGCTTTTTAAATTTGAATTTAAAGTTTGAGAATAACATAAACCATAACTCTTTGCTCTCTTGCTTTTTCAGCTTCAGACCATGGGAAACTGTACTTTGGATTTATATTAGCACTTGCACTTGCATTTGCACTAGCACTAGCACTAGCACTGAGACTTACAGTATATATTGCTTCACGGTGCTTTTACAGCCCTCTCTAAGCGGTTTAAAGAATCAACATATTGCCCCCAACAATCTGACTCCTCATTTTACCCACCTAGGAAGGATGGGAGGCTGAGTCAACCTTGAGCCTGGTGAGATTCGATCCACCAAACTGCTGGCAGACGGTGATCAGCAGAAGTAGCCTATATCAAAAAGAAATAGCCCTATCAAATCCTGTTCCTATCAATAGCGGCGTTCCCCAAGGCAGTGTTCTTGGACCAACACCTTCATATTATACATTAATGATCTCTGTGACCATATTAAAAGTAATTGTGTTCTTTTCGCTGACGATGTCAAACTATTTAACACTACCAACAATACAGCTACCTTTCAAAAAGACCTTGACTTTGTGTTGGAATGGTCAAAAACTTGGCAACTCCAAATCTCAACCAGCAAATGCTCTCTCTTACACATTGGAAAAAAGAATCTAAACACTAAATACAAATTCGATAGACATTACTTTACAGATGACCCCCACCCTGTTAAAGACCTTGGAGTTTTCATATCCAATGATCTAAGTGCCAAAGTCCACTGCAACTACATCGCAAAAAAGGCTTTAAGAGTTGTAAACCTAATCTTACGTAGCTTCTTCTCCAGAAACACTACAC